>NC_143522.1:8498919-8753919 GCF_031878675.1 Megascapheus bottae
CCCATATGCTGACATTTTCCCCTGTACTCTAGCATACCTTGGCAACCCTCGGACAAGTTTCTGCTGACCTTCTCCATCTTAATAGTTCATTCTGGAAACTTGTAAACATACAGAAGAATGCAAAGAACTCTGCAGTAAATACCATCCACCCGCCTGCCCGCAGCTTCTACAATTGTTTCTAGAAAATCCTATAGAAATACACTATTTGCTTTGCCCTCGATCTATCTGTCCTTTTATTTATTTATTTATTTATTTTGTGTTGCAGGCATGGCTGTTCAGTGACCATCTCATCCAGCAGCAAGGGAAGTGCCTGGCAGCCACCTCCACCTTAATGTCCTCCCCGGGGTCCCTAGTCACGCTGCAGGTGTGCAACCCCAGAGAAGGCAAGCAGGTAAGCCCCTTCCCCACAGACAGCAGCCTTGGGCAGAGCAGAGTGAGGGTCTGTGGCCTAGCGGAGCATAACGAATTCGGTTCCTCCTGGGGGAGTTGCACTGAGATCCTTATCCACCCTCGCAGCCCTGGAATGAGGCAGTGCCACACAGACCCATCTCATAGGTGAGATTCACACAGCACAGGCTGTCAGATCACACACACAACTGGGAGGGGTGGAGCTGGGGTTTAAACGAGGGTCAGAGTCTCCTAAGCCCATAATTTTAAACCAGCACAGAGCAGATACCCCATACGTGTGTGTGTGTGTGTGTGTGTGTGTGTGTGTGTGTGTGTGTACACATGTGTGTGTGCAGGCATGTGCACACATGTACTGAATTCAGGGTCTAGGTACTGTCCCTTTGCTCCCCCCCACCACCCCGCCAGTATCTATGACTAGGCCAAACTCCTGGCCCCTTCTTTAGCTTCTTTTAAAAGCACAAGGGGGGCCAGGAGTTTGGCCTAGTGGTTAAAGTGCTTGCCTAGCATGCATGAAGACCCGGGTTCAATTCCTTGGTACCACATACATAGAAAAAAGCCGGAAGTGGTGCTGAGGCTCAAGTGGTAGAGCTCTAGCTTTGAGAAAATCCAAGGACAGGCTCAGGCCCTGAGCTCAAGTCCAGGACTGGCAAAAAAAACCCAAACAAACAAAAGCACAAGGCTAGCACTCTACTATTGAATGATATCTATAGTCTGGCTTCCTGGCGAGTAATTAGATATGAGTCTCACTGACTTTTCTTCCTAGCATGACTTCAAACTTCCATCCTCAGATCTCAGCCTCCTGAGTAGCTAGGATCACAGTGTAGAGCCATCAACTCAATAAGTTATTTCTTGAGTGCTGGTTGCCTGAAGAAACAAAGGCACAGAGGTAGTGAATTCCAGGCTGGCATAACTAGCCTCTGCAGAAAGCTCATTTGTCCACCAATCAGAGTATACCCAGGAGTCCTGGCCATGAAGGGAAGAACTGGAGCTCAGAGAGATGAAGTTACTTGCTCAGGGTACACAGCAACTGGTGACAGAAGCTAGATGTCTAAAATCAACCAGCGCCCTCTCTATTGCTCCCTTGCTGGCCCCAACTCCCTGGGGAATGGGACACAAGGCAGGAGCTGCTCCAGGATTTCCCTGACTACCATGCTGGCAGTACTGATGGCCAGCCAGCTGGCAGGTCAGTGTGGAGATGAGGCAGGGCCTGGCTGTCATCCTCAGCCTGCAGGATGTTCCCCCCGCCTTCTTCTGTTGCTTGGATCAGCTCTTTCTTTAGGGATGACTGGAAGTTTGCTATTCCATTCTGGAAAAGCAGCCAGGCCTTCTCCCTCCAGCTGTGCTATGTGCGTACATAAAAGTGTGTGTGCACATGCACACATGAGTGAGAGAGAGCTCTGTGGCCTGACACTTGTGAAGTGCTCCATGATCCTGCTTTCTCCCCCAAGGCTGTGTATCCTTCTGTTTTTCAGTGGGGCTAGTGCAGTTTGCCCTGCACCTGGGAAAGCCTTGAGCTTTCCCATCCATGTTGACGTCAGAACTGGGGTGTGTCTACTAGGCCGCCTCCATTTACATGCTTTTCCTCTATTTACCCCTTTGTGCTGACCTGACTGTAGGGCTATAGAACTCTCCCTGGCCCCATTCATTCTGTTCCTGCAGCTCCTGCCAGTTCTCGGGGCTCTTTAAGGACCAAGAGAACAGGATGAACCCCTCTCTTACCACCAAAGCCTTCTGGAAATGCAGGCTTCCTGAGTTGGGTTCCATTTTGGCCCTGATTCCAAGACTCAGTTGTATTTCATGTATGTGAAAGGCTCAGCTAATCCATTCCCTGTACCTCTTTTCTTTTCTTTTATGTTGTTGGTTTTGTGACTTGAACTCTGGGCCTGGGTTTTGTCCCTGAACTCTTCACCTAAGGCTACTGCCCTACCCCTTGAGCTATAGCACCATTTCTGGTTTTCTGGTGGTTAATTGGAGATAAGAATCTCACAGACTTTAGTACCTGAGCTGGCTTTGAACCGTGATCCTCAGGTCTCAGCTTCCTGAGTAGCTAGGATTATAGGCATGAGCCACCACACCCAGCCCCTGTACCTCTTACATAGTGAGGTTGCCTTCTCTGGAAGGAATCAGTGAACAATGACACTGAGGAGATGGACAGGGCCATGTTGCACTTTTTCAGGCCCCAAGACTGCCTGGGAGCACTGTCAGGGAGTGAGAATCCTGCTCTTTCCTCACATACCAAATTTTCACCTATTCATACAGTGTGCAGGAACTCCTGGGGAGAAGACACTGGTGTCCCAGATGGGTGCTGGAGGTTTGGCTGATGTGAGCATCTAAAAGAGCAGGAAGCCATAGCACACTGTGAGTTGCAGAGGAGGACAGAGGTCCGCGCCCCCCACCCCACTACTCTTGACCATTAGGCCAAGGGAGGCTGGTCTCCACCTGGCTTTCATTCCCAAGGGGAGCCCAGATTCTACAGCTCCCTTCTTCCCCCCTCCCCACCCCAGAGCCCCCTAGCAGCCCTGGGTCTGCACCTTTGGCTGGGTACAGCTCATCTTTTCTAGCTAAGAACATAGATCCCACTACTGGAGGAGTCCTCTGGACTCCGTTGCTCCTTCTGAAGGACAGGGTAGACATAGAAAGAGCCTTACTGGTTAGTCCATCTTCCCCAGAGCCTTGAAACCTGGCTCTCCACCTCTCATCCCTCCACCATCCAAGCAATACACCATCCTCCATCCAGGCCCTTTAGAAAATGTACTATAGGAAAACTTTTCCCTCTGTTCACCTGAGGGAGGAAGGTGCTGAGAGGTGAAGGCACTGGCCCAGGTGTCCTTTCATTGCCTCTGATGGGAGAACTTGAACCCCAACCACCCCACTGTGCATGCTGTGTCTACATGCACACACTAGGTCTGTTTAGAGGATAGGTGTCACCAGCCTCATGGCTTTTGGAAACATAAGAAAAAATTTGCTCACAGAGGCAAGAGATTTATGTTGGCCAGAATTCCCAAACTTAGCTCCTCGGCTCAGTCCACAGAGAGCTGATAGGGAAAAAGTCACAGGATAAAAACATGGAACCAGACTGGGACTGTGGTGAACTGGAGAGGAAGAGCTGATTTAAAGCAAAGAGCAGGTTAATCTCCCACCCAGCAAATGATATCAGGTGAGCGGCTGGGACCTGAGTCCAAGTAGAAGTTAGAAATGTAAGTTGATAGGTGAATACCATTCTGCTCAAAAAAATAGATCTTTGAGTTGAATTTAGCCCTTGAGCATCTGCGATGCCTCCTCTAGAACCTGGTGCCAAACTACAGAAGCAAGATCTCTGCTGGGAGGGAAAATGCCTGGAGCTTGTGTGTGTCCCTTTAAGGAATACAGCCTGCTCTCAATGAGGGAAAATAACTGTGTCCTAGATTTACACAGGGTTGGGTGCACATGTAAAATAAGATCCCTCCCTCCCTCCCTTCATCCCTCCCTTCCTTCCTCCCTTTCTTCATACTTTCCTTCCTTCTTTTTGTTGGTGCCAGTAGTGGGGCTTGAACGCCTAGCCTATTAGAGCAGTGTCCCTTACTTAGCTTTTTCACTTAAGCTCTCTACCAGTTGAACCACAGCTCCACTTCTGGCTTTTTGGTTTGTTTGTTTGTTTGCCAATTAATTGGAGAAAAGAGACAAATGGACTTTCCATTCCAGGCTGACTTCGAACCCCAGTCCTCAGATCTCAGACTCTTGAGTAGCTAGGATTACAAGTGTCAGTCACTGTCACCCAGCTCCAACCTTATTCTTGCAATGCTGGGGATAGAACTTGGGGCTTTGTGCATACTGGGTACACATGCTACTACCACGGAGCCATGGAAGTGCATTTCTTTCTTAATCTTTTTTCTCCTTTCTCTTCCCTATCCCTTCCACTCAGAAATGGAGGAGAAAAGGATCTTTCATCCAGCATTCCGTGAGCGGCCTCTGCCTGGAGACGAAGCCTGCCCAGCTGGTGACAAGCAAGTGCCAGGCTGATGCCCAGGCCCAGCAGTGGCAGCTGCTGCCACATACATGATGGCAGCCCCTGGCCTCCTGTACCTTTTGCATGAGACACGGGGACTGGAAGGGGTTAGGGAGGGGGAGTGTCAAGCAGGCTGTTTCCATCTCCTTACATTTCTGCCGGATCATCAGCAAACACCCCTGCCATGACACGTTTCTCCAAAGCTACTTCTGGGGAGGCTGTTGGGGGGCGCACATCCAATGCCCACTGTACCACCGAGGTCTTGCCCTGGGAGAGGAGATGGTCAGGTTGCAGACTATTGCTGGGCAGACAGTGAGCAGATGCCCTGGCCCTTTGTCCTCTCCCTTAGTTCTTCTTGGGGCCTGGTGGTGATGTGTGGGCTCTCCTCTTGCTGCCCATGGGAGCAAGGACAGAAGTGCACACAGGAGTCACTTGTCCCCATGCCCACAGGGACAGCACAAGAGGAGAAAGTATGTGTGGAAAGGCTAAAGGCTGGGGCAGGTGAACAGGAAGATGGGAAAGCTCAGGATCTGCCTGAGAGATGCCAGGCCCAGGGTTGTGTGGGAGAGGTGGGATCCTGCGAGCCACGGATGGGGACTTTGCAGAACATGGATGGAAGAGCAGCAGTAAAGCACCAAAAGTACAAGATCTCTTCCCAGGACATGGTTCCATCTACCACACTCTGCCACCCCAGGGCCTGAGACCCACATGTGCCTCTGGTTCTGACCCTGGACTGCCAGTCTTAGCAGAAGGCTTCAGAGACAGCTGGGGAATGATTTTGGTTTTATTTTTGTTTTTTAAACAGACTCCACTTCTATTTGGCCATGGGTCAGGTTGAGACCTCCCTTTTGGGCCTTAATAGCCAACTGATACCCTGTCTTACCTATCTGGCTTTGGACTCCCAGTTTCTCAAAGGTTCTTGCCTCTGTAAATAGACTGTCATAGGGCAGAGGTCTGGTAAGAGGGACCTTCTTCCTGGAGCATGAACTAAGTCCCTAGGGGCTAGGTCACACAGACCAACCCTCATCCCAGGTCCCCGCCCCAGCCCCGCTATGGGAGTGTGCTAGGAGACTGGTTGCCGTCTCCATGTGGTATTGACCAAGTTCCCTCTCCTAGCCACCAGGAGCAAAGCTGCCACACCTCCCCAAGGCTTTGTCATGGAAGCCTTCTGCTTCTCCCTCATGGCTCTCCACACTCCCATTGGCTTTGGTAGTGTGGTCTTGGAGAAAAGACTTTTGGTACCAGGACCTGATGGATCTTTCTCCCCAAAGCAAACAGGGTTGACACTCCTACCTGGTCTGTGAAAGACCAGAGCTTCACAGAGGAAGTCTACAGATTCCAGAAGGTCTAGGGCTCCCAAAATATTGTAGCCCACTTTTCTGGTTCCTGGATTCGTTTCTTAAAACCAACCCTGATACTCGAAGGGTGTGAACCTTTGCTCTCTATTGGATCAGAACCACCATCTAGCTGACTGCTGCCCCCCATTCCTCTCCCTGCTGGGCCCAAGCTGCCATCACCCTGTTCCCTCCACCTGGCCCATGGGGTTGGAAGCCAAGTGTCTGCGGCCCATAGCACCCTCTCCGGAAGGTTTCTTCAAGCCTCAGGCTCTCACCAGCATCCTCTGTGCAATGCTTTTGCACTCAGTGCAGGGCCCTTGGCCTCAGTGACCATGCTTCTCCTATCCTCTGTGGCGATGTTACATCCACCACCATCTGCAGATCCTGTGTTCATCTGGGCAGCCTCCTGCTGCAGGCTAGGACAGAACTGAGGCCAGGATGGAGGCCTTTCCCTGCAGACCCGGGTTTGTTCCATGTGGACCTTCAGGCTAGGAGCCTGGACTTCTCTGGTCCTGATGACTGTCAGGGCTGCTGCTCAGAGGGCCTTTGAAAGAGTCTCCCCCAGACCCTGTGATCAAACCAGGCTCTGCACTTGTCAGCTGTGGAGACTCTGTCCTTCCTTATGCTTTTCCTCTTATTGACCAAAGCATGTGCCACTAGCTGTCCTTGAGGACACTGTCTTTATGAAACACACCTGGAATAAAACCACTTCTTACATGTCCATGTGTACCAGTGCCTGCCTTTGACTTCAGAGTAAAGTTCTTCAGTACCACCTCCCCTACCTGGAGGACTCAGGCCTCTTGTCTCAAGGAGAGCCCTCTCCTGCAGCTGGTAGCTGGCAGCTGGCAGCTGGCTGCTTGGGGATGGGGGAGGAGCCAGCAAGAGGCCCTGATATTAGGGCTCTGTGGTACCAGTGCCAGGTTGAACCCAGGCTCCTTCTTACTTCATCACTTACAGAACTCTACTGGCTTTTAGAAATGGAAATGCAACTGTGGTGTCAGCAGTTCACACGGGTCACCTAGCCACTCAAGAGGCTGCAATCTGAGGATCATGGCTCAAAGCCAGCCTGGGCAGGAAAGTCCATGAGACTCTTATTTCCACTAACGTACTAGAAAAAAGGCAGAAGTGGAGCTGTGGTTCAAGTGGTAGAGTTCTGGCCTGGAGCAAAAGAAGCTCAGGGACAGCACCCGGGTCCTGAGTTCAAGCTTTAGGGATGGTGTGTGCACACACACACTGACACCCAAAGGCTTGACTGGATATGGGTTTCCTACCATGTTTGCCTTTGGCCAATCCTCTCCCCTTATCTGGGAGCTAGTCCTGCCTGTGCTCCCCCACCTCAAACTGCCCTTCTGCACACATAGGAAGGCAGTGATAAATTCAGACAGAATGTTCTTCCTGAACAAAAATACTTCTAGAAAGAGTCATAGCAGCCTAGGCTTGCTTGATGGGGTAGCAGATGCTCTGCCTAATGTTTCCGTGGAAACCAATGGAAATACCTCGCCATTTCTGTGATCAGAAGCTGAACCTCCTCAGGTAAAAATAAATGCTGCATTGACACACATATAAACTATAGTGGGCAGGTTAGGGTGTCCCTGATCCCTCGATGGATTATTTCCACTCTGTCCCCACTTATCTCAGGGTAGCTGACCTAGAATTCCCCAGAGATTCTGACCCATGGGTCTCAATGTCTTAGAGCAAAACACAGCAGGCTGGGAACCCACAACTTGGATATAGCATTAGTGTGTGGTCAGGACTTGGGAAGCAAGTCATTACCAAAGGCTGTGGTCACAGTCAGCATCATCCTTTTGTTCATTCATCTCCTGGAGCCCAGTTCACAACCCAGCACCAGCTTGAAACCTTCATAGTCAGGCTGGTAGCCTTTGGCCAGCCCCTGGAGAAACCAGCAAAACCTTCGGGCAGACAGTTAACTATGGGCCTTACCTAATCACAGGAGCATCCTCCCAAGGTGAGAGGCTGGGGTGGCAGGAGACATCTGCAAATGAGGGCCTCACACATAGTAGACAATTACTCTACCACTGATTACAGCCTCAGCCTTTGGCTCTGGTTTTATTGTGGGGGGAGGGCGTGTCAGGGGATGAGCATGTACACAGACAACTGGGGCTTGAATGCAGGGCTTCACACTCTTGCTTTTCTTTTTACTCAAGGCTAGTGCTCAATGACTTGAGCCACAAACTCTCCATTTTCAGCTTTTTAGTTAATTGGAGGTAAGAGTCTTAGGGACTTTCTTTCCTGGCCTGGCTTTGAAACCTTAATCCTCAGATCTCAGCCTTCGTAAGTGGCAAGGAGTACAGGTGTTAGCCCCTTAGAGCCTGGCTAGCCCCTTGGTTCTGGTTGTCACCAACGCCCAGCTCTTCAGCAGCACCTGCACACATACTCTCCCATATGTAGTTGGGAGAGATAACAAGGGGTCTTTCAAGGGGTTTTGCACCCCAAGGCCTGAAGAGAGTGTGTTTCACTGCTCCAATGAGATGTGGCTCTCTCCCACCAAGGGACAAGCAAGGAAATCTGAAAAAACCAGAGGTCATAATGTCCTCTTGCACATCCGACTGGGTTCTCAGCGTGGCTGGCCGTTGTGTGTCCCTGTCTGAGTCAGTGTTTCTAAAGGAGGCAGGAGAGGGCCCAGCTGCTCTCATGGCAAAAAGTCTCCCCTGCTCGGCATATATGGAAGTCCTGGAGCTGGAACAGGGCACAGCTTCTCTGGTCCCTGCCCAGTAGCTGACCATTGAGTAGCTGAGCCAGATTGAGGCTCCAGTGTTTCTACTGGAGTCTAAGGAAGACTAGAAGAGAAGCAAACACCCCCTTGGCTCAGTGACCCCACACTCCACTGCCTACTGATCTAAAAACATTATTTTCCTCTTCGCCTTAGCTTCTTGACTTGTAAAACAGAGGTACTCATAACTCTAAAGGATTTGTGTTTTTTGGTGAAGATTGGTTTATTTAACAATTGTGAAGCATCTTGCTCTTTCTAAATGCTTAGTGCATTTGTATTATTGCTACAATTAATGAACATTTTCTATTCAAGTATGATATTACATGCCTGCAATCCCAGCACTCCAGAGGCTAAGGCAGCAAGGAGGATTGCAAATTTGAAGACAGCTTAGGCTACAGAGTGTGACCTGCCTCAAAAAAAAAAAATCTGAATGTGTGATATACTCCAGGCCCTTTTCTAGAGGTGACAGCCTGGCGGATCAGTCAGAAGCTCTGTCTCTCAGATGCTGCTACTTCCAGGCTGCTTGAAATGACATCCTGGGAATGCCTGCCTTATTCTGGGAGGGTTCAAGGAAGTCAGCCGGCCACCTGAGCTGGGCAGATAATTCAGTAGGCACCTTGCTGGGCAGGCTGAGTTTCCCTTTGTGTATGCTGCATGGTAGTAATGCTGGCTAGTCTAATCACAGAGGATTCTAGAAGGAAGCTAGAGCGGTCAAGCAGACCTTCCCCAGCTTCCTAAGCTAGTGACATTTTCTTGAAGTGGCTTTCTTCCTTCAGGGAAAAGTGGGGAATTCACTAACTATGTCTGCATAAGTGATCACACATGCCAGGAGAAACTATTTTCCTCTTTGAAGTTCTCTGATCTCTAGCCATCTCTAAACACAGACTGTCAGCTGGACACAGGTGGCTCACACCTATAGTGCTAGCTACCAAAAAGACTGAGATCTGGGGATCACTGAAGCCAGCTTGGGCAGGAAAGGCCATGAGACTCTTTTCTCCAAAACCAGCAAAACGCTGGTAGTGGAGCTTTGGCTCAAATGGTGGAGCACTAGCCTTGAATGGAGAAGAAAGCCTTGAGTGGGGAAAAAAAAAAAAAACCCTCAGGGACAGTACCTAGGTTTAAGTTCAAGCCCCAGTATTGACAAACAATCACAACCCCCCCCCACACACAACACACACACACACACACACACACACACACACACACACACACACACACACACACACAAACTGTCCTGTAACATTTGTCTTTCAATAAGTGCCTCTCAAAGTACCATCTCTATAACTTACCTGGGTCACTTGAGGTGCTAGTAAATAGGTTTATTCCCAGACCCCACTCTCACCAGCTGCTCGGATTTGCTCCTTAGTGGTAAATAACCCCAGGTGAAGGGTCGTGCATTAACCCCTGCTCTGTGTGCAGGGAGGGAGAGCCGGTGGCCCGAGGAGGGAGCACTGCAGGGAAGAGCTGGGCACAGCCTGGGCCCCATGTTGAATGCACTGCCAAGGGGCAAGGAGGCTTCTCTGCTCTTCTCGATGCCCTTCCCAAGTTACCAGATGAATGTGGGGAGCAGACCTAGAAGGCAGAGGCTCACACCAAGTGGTAAAGCCCTCCGCTCCCCACCCCCAGTCCTCAGCTGACCAGCACCAATGATGGCAGGAGTGCGGCATTTGAGTTCAGATCCAAAGGTGAGTCTCTTGGGGAGTCTTTGGTTACAATGGGGCCTCAGGCTGGCCTGCCCTTCTATCTGCACAGGCAGAGCGGCTCCTGGCATGGCAGGGATCTTGCTGCTCTCTACCTTAGCAACCATAAAGCACTGGTGTCTGTGGGGATGGAGAAGTGTGGAGTTGTGCAGGTTCCTCAGGTCATAGTGTGCTGCTGGCAGCCTCCACACGCTTCATGAGCATTCCCTTGGGAACTCTCTAGTGCTAGGAACTCAGTTCCTATCAGAGCTAAAAATCAGAAACCCTGGAAGAAGAGTCCCGGGGAACTCTGGGACTGACTCAAGTTAGAGAGTCATTGATTGCATAACCCAGATGGCTTCTGGTCCCTTGACTGGGGTCTGTAAATCACTGGCAGGTGTAGAAAGCTCTGGGAGCCATTTACTGTGAGCCTGGCCTCTCCCCAACGGGCTTCTTGTCACCCAGTTCAGGCAGGGATGGCTGGACATGAGGCAGGGCCGAAGGCTGCCACTGAGCCAGCTGTGACATGCCAGCCTTGCTTTGCGTGATTGATGATTCTTTTCTCCAACACCAGCCACATATGCTGACTTCATCCTAGGAGAGCGTCTGCTCGAGAATTTCCATTAATCAAGTAATCAGTGCCGCACCGCTCAGCATGCAGGACAGGTGTGCGTCTTACCTTAGTTGCACACTACATAGCAATGTCCTTGTTTTTTCTTCTCTTTTTCTCTCTGCCTCTGTCTTTCCCTCCCTTTCTCCTTTTCTCTCACACTTTTTCTATTTCTCTTTGAGTGGAGGGGGAGTTGAGTTTCCCTACATAACCCAGTCTGACCTCAATTTTGCAGTTCTTTTGTCTCAGCCACCTGCTGGGATTACAGGTGGATGTTGCCACGCTTAGCCAACGGCAATATCCTTTCTATGGGTCTATCTGATGACCCTCAACGTTTATTGACCAGACATACATTTGAACTTCTTTAGTTTAAACAACAACTCTACTAAGTAGGTATTTTCGATATCATTTGTTCAAAACAAAACAAAACAAAAAACTACGAAATTGAAGCCTGGAGAGGACTCAGGCTGCATGCTTTTCACATCCTTGGCCTTTTCAATTCCCACTAACCTGAAACTTCTGTGCTATTATCCCCCTGTGAGAGCACTGGAATCTCTGCCTCTCACATCCTACCTCCTTGTCTGGCTGAGTCTCAGAAGACTAATGAGGGAAGATGGAGCAGCACCAAGTTGTTCTATATTTATCTTACAAAAGTAGAAACTGGTCCACCCACCTGGATTCACAGGGCAGCAAACTGGGAGCAAGGATGGAGGTAGTTTCTGGGGGTCTGTTAGGTGTTGCCTACACTCTTTAGAGGGTGAGATTCTTGAGGATCAGGCCCAAGGGGTAAAAAATCAGTATGCAAAGTCCAACCACCCACTTTGGTACTGACTTGAAGATTGATCTCCTAGAGAAAGCCTCCCCCCCCCCCCCAGACCTGAGGCTTAAACTCAGGGCCTGGGCACTCTCCCTGAGCTTCTTTTGCTCAAGGCTAGCACTCTACCACATGAGCCATAGCACCACTTTAGCTTTTTCTGTGTATATGGAACGGAGGAATCAAACCCAGAGTTTCATGAATGCTAGACAAGGACTTTACCACTAAGTCCCATTCCCAGCACATTCGTAGGTGCATCAGGGTTATATTGGAATTGCCTGCACTGTTTTTTTTTTTTTGCCAGTCCTGGGCTTGAGCTCAGGGCCTGAACACTGGCCTTGGACTTTCTCAAGGCTAGAGCTCACCACTTGAGCCTCAGCACCACTTCCGGCTTTTTTCTATGTATGTGGTACCGAGGAATTGAACCCGGGTCTTCATGCATGCTAGGCAAGTACTTTAACCACTAGGCCAAACTCCCGGCCCAGCCTGCACTGTTTTTGTATTCTTATTTGATTGTAAGCAGCGTGAAGATAATGACATCCCTCATCCCATACCTAGTATATATTTGTTACTCAATAAATGCTTGTGAATGAGAGAATGCTATTTTCCCTCAGGTTAGGGGCCTCAGGTTTGGGATGCACATGAGTTTTATTCTTAGCTTTCTTTTCTCATTTGTTGACTTGGGCTTTCATGAAGTCAGGTAAGGTTTGACATGGTGAAGATTCTTTCTCATTGGCCCCAGGAGATGACTGAGCATTTGCAAGTTAATGCTAAATCGGTGTCTGATTAAACAATGAATGAAAGCAAGGATTGTACAGCAGAGAAGATGCAGCAATACAGATGTGCACGCACCTGGATGGTTAGCATACTGTCTTACATACTAATGAAATCCTTAAAAGGCCAAGGCAGTGGTGGCTGCAGCTTTAGGGTTATCTAAATTTTTCTTTAAACTAGCAGCAAAGAGAAAATGATAGAGCCTTCTTAGGTCCAAGCCAGTCTTCTACAAGATTTGCCTAGGGCCATATCTCAGTTCAAAAAACATTCTCCTGTTGATTTGCATACAAATTGCAAGTGTCTTCAAAGTCTAGCTCAAGCAATTTTTCAGTGGAACGTGATTGTTTTCCTGAAGGCTATAATTCCTGAGGTTTTTCTTGTCACTATTCCTCTCACTTAGCAGCCACTAACACTGACCCAGCTTTTCCATCCCAGGAGTACTCAAGAGAGGAGAAGTGGTCAAAGGAAAGGAGGGTAGGGATGAGGAGATAAAATCTGCCTTTTAGGGACCCCTAGACCGCACCCTAAGTATTTAAAGTGGTATTGAATTGAATTGTATTTTCAGGCCAAGTCTGTGGGCTAGGCATAGACTTGTCACCTCCATTTGTAATGAGGAAATCAACTTTCAGAGATGGCAACTAGGCAATGGCTGGGCTTAGAATCCAAGGACTTACAAAATTTATTCTTGTTTTTCTTCACATTTACACCCTACCCCGCCCCCACCCCGACCCCAGTATAAGAGTTTGAACTCAAGGTTTTGTGCTTGTTGAGAGGGTATTCTACCTTGAACTACAGGTTTTGCTTTTGTTATTTTTCACATAGGGTCTCACTTCTTGTTTGGGTAGGCCTGGATGGTGATCAGCCTACCTAGCACCTCTCAAGTAGCTGACATGACATGGTGTAGCAACAACCTTGAGATGGCATCTCATATTCTTTTTGACCTGGCCTTGAACCTTAATCCTTCCTATTTTAGCCTCTGACTAGTATTAGAGGTATATAAGCCACCATCCCTGGTCAGAATTTATGCTTTGCAGGGCCAGGAGTATGGCCTAGTGGTAAAGTGCTTGCCTAGCATGCATGAAGTTCTGGGTTCGATTCAGTACCACATACATTGAAAAAGCCAGAAGTGATGCTGTGGTGAAGTGGTAGAGTGCTAACCTTGAGAAAGCTCAAGGACAGTGCCCAGGTCCTGAGTTCAAGACTGGCAAAAATAAATAAATAGAATTCTTTACAAACCACTGATTCTTTATAACTGTCTAAATATAGTAGACAGTTCTGTTAAAAAAAATCAGGGGCCGGGAGTTTGGCCTAGCGGTAGAGTGTATGCCTAGCATGCATGAAGACCCAGGTTCGATTCCTCGGTACCACATACATAGAAAAAAAAAGTCTGGAAGTGGCGCTGAGGCTCATGTGGTAGAGCTCTGGCCTTGAGAAAGTCCAAGGATAGTGCTCAGCCCCTGACCTCAAGCACAGGACTGACAAAAAAAAAAAAAATCATGGGGCCAGAAGTTTGGCCTAGTAGCAGAGTGCTTGCCTAGCATGCATGAAGACCCAGGTTTGATTCCTCAGTACCACAAACATAGAAAAAGCTAGAAGTGGTGCTGTGGCTCAAATTGTAGAACTCTAGCTTTGAGAAAGCCCAAGGACAGTGCTCAGGCCCTGAGTTCAAGCCCAGGACTGGCAAAAAAAAAAAAAAAATTCAACTGTGTGCAAATCTACTGATTTTTTTCTCAGCTATTTTCAAATGCAGACATGCTATATTAAAGTCAGAGTGGGGTGCTGGGAATGTGGCTTAGTGGTAGAGTGCTTTCCTAGCATGTATGAAGCCCTGGATTCGATTCCTTGGTACACAAATAATAATAAAAAGAAATTAACAACAATAAAGTCAGTAGCATGAGGTACATGGTTTTGAGGTTCAGTAAAAAAATGAAAAAAAAAATGGGCCACCTAGAGTATAAACTATTAAAAGTTTCAAAACAATGTCAGCAGGACTATCTTAATCCCTACATTATCCCAGAGGTCTACATTGTGTGTTATACAAAGTAAATATTTGTGGAAATGAGCTAATGAAGGCAGGATGACAAAGGTTAAAAAAAAAAAGTACCAGGTGCTGGTAGTTCATGCCTGTAATCCTAGTTACTCTGGAGGTTGAGAGCTGAGGATTACAGTTCAAAGCCAGCCCAGGTACTAAAGTCCATGAAACTCTTATCTCCAATTAACCTCCAGGAAACCAGAAGTGGCATTGTTGCTCAAGTGGTAGAGTGCTAGCCTTGAGCTGAAGTAAGACAAGAAGAATGAGAAAGGATGGCATTAACCCTTATCCCTCCCATCTGTCAGGCTTACTTCTCCGGCTAAGGATCAATCCTTTGGAATGAGTCCAGGGAGGGTAAATAGACCTGCTGGGAACTGATGGCATGCTCTTAAAGGGAGGGCATGAGGTTTGGGACAAAGTAGTTAGCTTGTTTATTTGTCCTTGACTACCTTAGCTCTGTCCACACAAGCCATGAGTGGCCCAACCGCAGCACGAGAAGCCTCTTCTATACTAGAGAAAGGCCTACTTTTCAAATAGCTATAATCACAGCTACCCTGGGGACTGAGGGGTCATGATTAGAAATGATCCAAAGTCAGTGGTCAAATGCTAGCTTAATAAGACCTCTGGGGTGCCCTTTCTGACAGCCCCCTCCCTGAGGAGAATGCATTGGTTTTTCTCTTTGGGGATGCTAACCCCCAAGCTGGGCACGACTGGCAGTTTCATAAAAAGCAGCATTATAAAGCTGAGTGGAAAAAAATGTCCCTTTTTACCAGGGTACCCTGTCTAGCCAGAAACAGCCTGGGGAGGGGCTTAATCAATGGAGATAAAGGTCTTCAGGATTTGGTGTAAAGTGCTGGCACTGTTTGCATCCCTGCACAGAGCTTATAAATGCAACTTTGGTGGCTCCAAACATCTGCTTCTGCTTCCAGGCTTGGAAAACACCCTGCAGACACTCAGAACTGCCTTGGTTTCCTTCTCCCCAATCCAGAGCAATGACTCTTTTTGTGGCCTAATAGGCCTTGCTCTGAGATTGTAGCATCCCTCTCCAGGGCACAGGGTAACTTAAAAAACAACCTCATGGCCAGGCTCTGGTGGCTCACATCTGTAATCCTAGCTACTTTGGAGACTGAGATCTAAGAGTCTCAGTTTTTAAAGCCAACCCCTGGCAGTAAAGTGTGTAAGATCCTTATCTCCAGTAACTATTCAGAATGAGCCAAAGGCAGTGCTGTGGCTCAAGTGGTAGAGTGGTAGTCTTGTGCTAAAGAGCTCAGGGACAATGCCCAGGCCCAGAATTCAAGCTGAGAGAGAGAGGGAGAGGGGGAGAGAGGGAGAGAGGGAGAGACAGACAGGGAGAGAGAGAGAGGAGAGAGACAGAGACAGAGACAAAGAGGCAGAGATACAGACACAAACCATATCACTATAATCACATTAGTTAGTTAATCCCAATGGAATCTTATACAAATAATTCCACCTTATCCCATCATCTTACAATGTTACTGGAATCACCAAGTCAAAAGCAAAACAGTATAGAGGGCAAAGAACCATGGCCTGGCACACACACACACACACACACACACACACACACACACACACACACACACAGAACCATGGCCTGGCACACACACACACACACACACACACACACACACACACACACACACACACACACACACACACACACACACACACACACACACACACACACACACACACCAGGATCATCAGTGCAAAATTAGCGACTGAAAACATTTCTTGAGCTGGGCTCTATCCTACTTTCTCAGGAGGCAGAAATCTGAGGATCTTATTTTAAAGTTAGCCCAGGCCAAAAAGGTCCTGGCTCTATAAGAAAAATAAGCAAGTAGGGGCTGGGAGCACTCTAGTGGTAGAGTGCTTGCCTAGCATTCATGAAGACCCGGGTTTAATTCGTTGGTACCTTATATATAGAAAAAAGCTGGAAACAGTGTTGTGGCTCAAGTGGTAGAGCTCTGGCCTTAAGAAAGTCTATGGACAGTGCTCAGGCCCTGAGCTCAAGCCCCAGGACTGGCAAAAAAAATATTAGTGTAAAGCAGACAGGAGGTATGAGTGGTAGAGTACCAATTGTGTACAAGTACAATACCTGAGTTCTATCCACAGTAACACACACACACACAAGCAAAAAAAACTCTTGGATAACATGATATATATATTTGTTTATGTGGTACAGAAGAATCATGCTAAGCAAACACTCTACCACTAAGCCACCTTCCTAGCTGGATAAATAAGTTTTAAGATAAAATATCCCTCTGGTTTTTATCAAACCTCTAACGTCTATGCTATAGGGATATCCCAGAGAGAAGCAAAATACCCAATGATACATACAATTCCTTGTCTTCACAGCTGATAAGATGGTCCTAAGGTCCCAGGCCTGTGCTAAAAGGCAGAGGTAACTAAGTTAATCTGAATTTTTTGTAGACTCCTTTCTGGTCACACCATATTAATAATATTATGAGGTATTTCTGTGGGAACAACTTTATTAAGGCATAATAATGTTGTTTGTAATAATCACGGTCACTTTCTGAGCTCTATATTTACCCGGAGCATTAAGTTACACAGTGAAAATCAGGTGGGAACAGCATGGCTGCTGTTGGGACATATAAATGTAAAGTTGCAGCTGGACACTGTGGCTCATGCCTGTAATCCTAGCTAGTGAGGAGGTTGAGATCTGAGGATCAAGGTTCAAAGCCAGCCCGGGCACAAAAGGACCTGGGCCTTTTTTTTTTTTTTTTTTTTTTGTGGGTCATGGGGCTTGAACTCTGGGCCTGGGTGTTGTCCCTGAGCTTTTTAGCTCTAGGTTACCATCCTACCCTTGAGCCACAGCCCCACTTCCGTTTTCTAATGTTTAATTGGAGATAAGAGTCTCAAGGCTTTGTAGTACCTGGGATGGCTTTGAACCAGAATCCTCAGATCTCAGCCTCCTGAGTAGCTAGGATTTCAGGTGTGAGCCACCAGCTCTGTAGGACCTTACCTCAAATTAACCTCTAGAAAACAGGAAGTGGGGCTGTGGCTCAAGGGTAGGGCAGTAGACTTGAGCTGAAGAGCTCAGGGACAGTGCCCAAGCTGAGTTCAAGCCCCATGAACCCTCCCCCCCTGCCCCTGGCACACACAAAGAATAAAGTTGCCTGTGTGTGTCTGTGTAAGCAGGATGTCTCCATGCAGGAGTGGCTTAGAGTGGTGGTTATCTGAACGCAAGCAGGGAGAGGGGAGATGTATGCAGAAGGGAGGCTGGGGGCAAATGTGGTAAGCTCAAATGTCAGGTTTCTATCAAAACTTTGGGCACTTAGCAGAGCCATCAGAACAGCTCGTTCATTGGTTGGGCACTGGTGGCTCACACCTGTAGTCCTAGCAACTCAGGAGCCTGAGATCTGAGAACTGTGGTTCAAAGCCAGCCTGGGAAAGAAAAGGCTTTGAGATTCTTATTTCCAATTAATTACCAAAAAGCTGGAACCGAAGGTGTGGCTCAGGTAGTAGAGTGCTTGCTTTGAGCACTAAAGCTAAGGGACAGTCCTTAGACTCTGAATTCAAGCCTCTGAACAGCACAGACAACAACAAAAGCCAGCTCATTAGAGAACTAGTGGTAAAACAGGAGGAAGATGCTGAGAGAGCCTGAGTGATCTACCCCTTCATCATTGCAACTATGACTTTCCCATTGAGGGGAATGAATGGGACAAGCATTCTGGTAATCTTTCCTGGAACTATGTTGGAGAGGGAAGAGAGCAGCCAGGCTGACAGACAACCGGCTCACCAAGGGTCAAGACCAGGGATCTGTGAAATAGCTGGGACCACAGGGATGCGGAAGGGTCCAGGACTCTAGGGTGTACCCATCTGTTCAACCAGAGGATGACACTGGAAGCTTCAGCCATACTTTTTCCTCTGAGAACAGAGGGACAATATAGTTGGCCCAGCCCCAGGAGTCTGGCAGCTGAGCAGGTATTATACATCAAAAGCTTGAGGGTGGAGGTGGGAATTAGTATTACCATGGCAACTCCCAGTCCCAGCCTTCCAAGAGGAAACCATGATCCATCTCATCTCTCTTAAATTACACTCCAGAACCTTACATTTCAACGTCTGTTGACAAAGACCCAGGGTCTATCTAGTTAAGTAATGCAATCCATTTTTCTTATCCTTCTCTCTACTCTCTTGAAAAGCATAAAGCAAATTACCTTTGGCAACCTTTTCATACTATGTCTCAAAATCAACAATCACTGGACGCATGCAATTGCAAAAAAGAAAAAAAAAAAAGAGGCATGTGCAAAATGAGTTGGCACAGGCTCTCTCAGTGTAGCCAGAAGTATTGCTATTGTCTTCAAAGGAAAAACATCTTTCTTAGAGCTCCCTTACAAGTCAAACTTGGGACTAAAGAAGATAGGAAGGAGAGTCACTGCTGGAAATTATTCCCCTGCAAGGTTTCCAACACAGAAATCCCTCTCAGACCACCAGAGATGTGTGCCCGCACATGCTGGGACTTGAGCTCCAAGCCGGAGTGTTGCCCCACTCAAGGATGATACCCTACTACTTGAACCACTGCCCCACTTCAGTTTTTTTTGGCGGTTAATTGTAAGAGTTTTACAGACTTTCCTGCCTGGGATGATTTTGAACCTCAATCTTCAGCTCTAAACCTTCTCAGTAGCTTGGATTATAGGCCTGAATCATGGGTCTCCAGTGTCCCCAGCAATCTTCTTCCAGCTGCATCATCTTCCCAGTATTTGGATGATCTCAGGCTTTTAGCATCTTCTATTTCTTTGCTCTTTACTCAACGTGCCTTATGGCTAACCTTTAGCCTTTCCATGTTATGTTTGCTATTTCCTTGTTCCTTTAATATTTCTCCAATCCAGCATGCTTTTCTAGAACAATTTTGTTTTGCCTTGATACTAAAGGCTGTGCTCTTTCCTATTCATCTTGCCTAAGAACATTGTTTTGTTTTTGCCAGTCTTTGGGCTTCTTCAAGGCTATCCCTCTACCACTTGAGTCACAGCATCACTTCTGGCTTTTTCTATGTATGTGGTATCAAGGAATGGAACCCAGGGTTTCATGCATGCTAGGCAAGCACTCTATCATTAGGCTATCCTCCCAGTCCCAGGACATTGTTTTATACCTACTAAGTACCTTGCAAAGTTTTGTCAGATATGATTACTAATTACTGCATTATCTCATGGAAAATAGCATTTTTTTTGCAGGTTTTGCTTCCTCCTTCTCTTCCTCTACCTCCTTCTCCTCCTCCTCCTCCTTCTTCTTTGCCAGTTGTGGGGCTTGAACTCTGGGCCTGGGCTCTTCAGCTCAAGGCTACAGCTCTACCACTTAAGCCACAGTGCTTCTCCCAGTTTTCTGGTGGTTAATTGGAGATAAAAGTCTCATGGGGACTTATGTGCCTTGGGTGGCTTTGAACTGGGATCCTCAGGTCTTAGTCTTCTGAGAAGCTAGGATTACAGGTGTGAGGCATGGGTACCCAGCTGAAAACTAATGTAATTTCTAGAAATGAAAAATACAGCATTTTAAGTGTAAATTCTATTGGAAGGTTGAGGGTGTGGTGGTATATTACAGTGTTCAGCTGGTAGAGGCAAGAGGATCATGAGTTCAATGCCTGCCTTGAACTCATTATGAGTTGAGTCCAGTTTGGATGACATAGTGATACCTTGCTTAAATAACACCACCAACAAATTTTTCTTTCTCTCCTACAGTTATGTTTAAATATTTTGGCATAGTTTTAAAAAATGTCCTATCTGGTAGTTCTGTCATCTCTATCATATCTAGGTTAGTATCTGTTGATTGATTTTATTAAATGGTTATGAATAATACTTTGCTGTTTCTTCCCATGGCTAGTAATTTGAGTACTGGATAAATGTGTTATTTATTCATTTCCAATAACTGTTGGACTTCATTTTGGCACACAAATTATTCGCAGATCAATCTGACTCCTTGAAGAACTGTTTGTCAACTGCTTGTCTATCAGAGCCTTAACTTGAGGGAGAGTTCAGTTTTATTACTGAAGTGTAACATTTAGGGCCTTCATTCAATGTAGGCCCTGGACAATCATTGAGGACTTCTATGCTGACTGGCCAATCAAATTTTGTCTTTCCTTAAGCCACATGGACTCGAAGAAATGTTCTCCACTCTCAGGATTCTTTGCCCCATCTGTACTCAGCAAAGGTGGCAGAGGTTCCAATGTGTCAAGTGTGACTTCTTCGGGATTCCCCCCAAACCCCTACCCTTCAGTCCTGGGTACTGTCCTTGGATTTTCTCAAGGTTATGCTCTTATCTCTTGAGTCACAGCATCATTTCTGGCTTTTTCTGTGTATGTGGTACTGAGGAATCAAAACCAGGGATTCATGCATGCTAGGCAAACACTCTACCACTAAGCCGCATTCCCAGCCCTCCCAACTCTTTGTGGAAGTCTATTGGTTTTAAAACTGATAATGCTAAGAAAATGCAATGTATAGAGGTAAAAGAAAAATCACTCAATAAGAAAATATAACTAAAGAACATTTATTTACTTTGCACTAAGACTTTATCTGAGTACATAACTAAATTGTTACCACCCCGCCCCATCTTAAAGGGTTAGTATGTGAATGTTATAAAGTAGATAGGAACAGTTTGAAGGACTGGAACCAACATTAACTGACAATGAACAACTTTCATCTAAATCATCATAAAAATGTTTAAGTAAAAAAGAAAGAAAAAAAGATACAATGAGGGCTTTCAATCGAAAAAATCCTCATAGTTCATCTAATACATTCGATCTTGGCTAGAATGTAACAAAATGAAAACAGCATCACTGTAATAAAAACTCCTACTATAGCACATTGTACACACCTGTGTTCCAAGCCTACCCCCTGTGCCCTAATGCTTCCAACTCAATTATTTCCCAGCCTGTTGGGCCTGCCGACGAAGGAGCACGTAGATCTTCTCTTTGATCCAATCTTTGTTATAAGGCTGGTATGTCTGGGTGTCAGCTCGGTAACTGGGAAACAGAAAAATAAGCAAAGTTATAGTAGTTAATTGTTGTCATGTTTAGAGCCCCAGTTTACAATGGGCAAAAGATTATTGATATGAACATTTCTACATATGGCCTACATTAAAATAATAGGAGGGGCTGGGAGTTTGGCTTGGTGGTAGAGTGCTTGCCTATCAGGCAAGAAGACCTGGATTTGATTACTTGGTACCACATACATAGACAAGTCACAGTGGTACTGTGAGCAAGTGGTAGATGCTAGCTTTGAGGAAAAAGCCTAAGGACAGTGCTCAGGCCCTGAGTTCAAGCCCCAGGACTGGCCAAAAAAAAAAAAAGGAAAAATTGCAGACACAGCTCCTGAAGATGCCAATATGAACTTTAGATAATGTAGTCTAATCTTATAGCGCAGAAATAAACCAAGGCCTAGAACTCTTTAGTCACTATTTCCTATCTACTCAACAGTTTGACTAGAAACCATGTGTTCTTTCTCCCACGCAGTTTCTATTTTCATAGTTCTTTTACAGATTACAAAACAAAAACCAAACATTAGTACCAACTTTAGACTGGCTAAATTGATTTTGAATTAACCAATCTTGAATAAATAACAGTTATTTATGGAAGAGAATTATCAGAACATATAGCAAGAGTAAATACACTTATTATATAACATAACATGGAATCATAACCTTTTTATATACAATTAAAAACAAAAACAGGCCGGGCGCCATGGCCATGCCTGTAATCCTAGTTACTCAGGAGGCTGAGATCTGAGGATCTCGGTTCAAAGCCAGCCTGGGCACTAAAGAATGTGATACTCTTATATCCAATCAATCACTAGAAAACAGGAAGAGGGGCTGTGGCTCAGGGGCAGGGTGGTAGCCTGCAGCTTAAGAGCTCAAGGTTAGCACCCAGGCTCAGGGACAGTGCTTAGGCTCAGATGATCAACAAAAAAACATAACCAAAAACCTCACATAGCAAACTCTAAAACATTTTTTTTTGGGGGGGGTGTCAGTTCTGGGGCTTGAACTCAGGGCCTAGGGCGCTATCCCTGAGCTTCTTTTACTCAAGGTTAACACTAGAGCCACAGCACCAGTTCTGGCTTTTTCTGTATATTTGGTACTGAGGAATTGGACCCAGGGCTTCATGCATACTCAGCAAGCTCTCTATCACTAAGTTACCTTCCTAGCCCTCCAAAACATCTCTTATCAAAAGAGAAGGGAACCAAGCATTCACTGGTGGCTCAGGCCTGTAATCCTAGCTACTCAGGAGACTGAGATTAGAGGACCACTATTCAAAACTACCTTGGCAGAAAAGGTTGTGAGACTTTTCTTTCCAATGAGTCGCCAAACAGTCCTAAGTGGAGTTGGCTCAAATAGACCTGAGTGGGAGGGGGAGGGGGGAAGGAGGGAGGAAACAAAGCTCAGGGATAGTGTCCAAGCCTCAGGAAGTGAGGGGTGGGGGATGTGCAGGGTAGGAAGAAGAGACTGTGGAGGTGGGCACCAAGAGTCCGACTGTTCACTTAATAGCCAGTCACTATAGGAATTTATCTTTATAGGACTCAAAACAGAGAAACCTTCCATCTATCCTAAAACTAAAACCTAGCTGGTTAAGTAATATAGTCTCTTTTTGGAACCTCCAACTAAAGCATAGCATTAAAAAGCAGACTAAACCACCAGCTATTGCACAAATATACAGCACATATTACAACATTTGTAAGCTGTGTGCATGCAACTACTTGGTGAGAACACCTGCACAGCATCCAAGAAAGGTCAAAGATATAGTCTGCTTTTATAGTTCCATCTAGTTTGCCTAGAGACACCTAAGAGTTGTCTCATATTTATCAATGATTGTTTCACTGCTGCCCAGTTTTTATCTTTTATGTTCTAAGCAAAAATAAGAAAGTATGATAAGTGAAACAATGTAACAGCTAAGTGATGCTGGGTGAGGAAAACACTCTTGATGCCACCATGGTCCTTGTTGTGTGTCAGAAATCCAGATGGCAATTTTGGCAAGAGAATCAAACTCCAAAGTAGAAATGCTTTATATAATTAACATGCTATTTTCCCCAAGAATGGTAAGATTAAAAGCATGTTTATCA
Source organism: Megascapheus bottae (assembly GCF_031878675.1). Taxonomy (NCBI): domain Eukaryota; kingdom Metazoa; phylum Chordata; class Mammalia; order Rodentia; family Geomyidae; genus Megascapheus; species Megascapheus bottae. The sequence goes on from NC_143522.1 coordinate 8,522,373, forward strand.
AAAATGCACAAGCTTTCCATTTTACAAAATGCTTAACCAAGTAAAAAGTAACATTTAGTTTTTTACTAATAGCCTTTTGTTATGAGAAATATGCTAAAAGGTACAGTACTATCTATTCATGTTTACTTATTAAACAAATACTGATCTTAATTTCAAAAAGTTACAAATCAAACTATAGTATTCATATTAACACTGAAGGAAAAAAAAAAAAAAAGAGAACTGGGCTGGCAGCCTTAGTCCAACCATTCCATTTAGCAATGATTGTCAACTTTTGGGAATCCATCAGTCTGTATGCTCGTTTCTAACTCACGGAATAGTAATACCTTCTTTAAAGGCTATTAACCCACACTTGAAAGTGAGATACTTAAATGTAAGTACATTAGTAAAATTCCTAGCTACTGGGCCCAGAGTTTGGCCTAGTGGTAGAGTGCTTGCCTAGCATGCACGAAGACCCGGGTTCGATTCCTTGGTACCATATACATAGTGGTGCTGAGGCTCAAGTGGTAGAGTGCTAGCCTTGAGGAAAAAGCCCAAGGACAGTGCTCAGGCCCTGAGCCCAAGCCCAATCCTAGCTGTTGGTATCTCACAGCTTTGCTATGGTCATATAAGACCCAAATTGGAAGGTCTGGGCAGACCCTAAACTGTCTTCCCTACCTGCAATAGCTCTCCTTATTACAATAACTGAAGATGAAGACGCCCCCCCCATTCCTGAATAAGGAAAACTTGTACATTCAAAGCACTATTATTGTCTAACAAATTTACATTGTGGGCCAGGAGCATGGCCTGGTGGTGGAGTGCCTGCCTAACATGCATGAAAGCCCTGGGTACTATTCCTCCGTACCACATACACAGAAAAAGCTGGAAGTGGTGCTGTGGCTCGGCTCAAGTAGTAGAGTTCTAGCCTTGAGAAAGCTCAAGGATAGTGCCCAGACCCTGAGTTCAAACCCTAAGACTGGCAAAAATAAAAAAACAAATAAATAAACCAAAATGACCCCCACAAAATTACACTTTATAACTGTAATCCCTCTGTACATTATCATTTTTTCTTTAAGACTTTAAAAACGGTTTTTCTCTTTTAATTTTATTAATTTTATTTATTTTTTGTTTATGTGGCACCGAGGAATCGAACCCCGGTCCTCGTGCATGCTAGGCAAGCACTCTACCAGTAGGCCCAACTCCTGAACCTTTAATACCTTTATAACAATAAGAAGTTAAAAGGGGGTAGGGGGAGAAACACCTCACAGTTCAGGAAATAAAAGCATACTGTAGTTCTAGTTCCTCCTATATTGGTTTTTAGTTTAGACTCTTTTTTGGATTTCAGTGCTAGGGGAACCTGAACCCAGGATCGTGTGTGTGCTAGGCAAGTAATTTACCGTACTAAATTATCATTAACTAGTGGCTCATGCTTGTAAGTCTGGCTTTATAATTTATGATCTATGCGTAAGTAAAACATTAATTACTGTATAGTACATAAAATCCAATGATGAATGTCAAGCACTCAGAAAACTCGCAACACCATAAATCTCATTAGACAGACAAGCAATACAAAAATACAAATGGAGAGATATGGTGGCTAATACTCACACAAGACAGCTGAGATCTGCCAGATCGTCGATGAAATCAAATAACTGACTGATATCATACGTGATCGAGGGGCTGTTGGGATTCATTCTCTTCAGATGTTCTTCATACATTTTACAAACACCTAAGAGAAAAGAAGGAAAAAAAATGCACAAAACCTTACAACTATAAAAGCTTCTACATGAGTGGCACTGCATATTAATACTAACTTTTGTTAGTATTAACCAGTAATTAAAACTTCACAAATTTACTAAAATGTTAGTAACTATATTTTCCTTAATAAAAGGATTACTTCAGACCACTACATATGAAGGACTTTGAAAGTCATTATCTGATGGATCAAAAAATGGTTAAGACAGGCACTGGTGGCTCATGCCTGTAATCCTAATCAGGAGGCTGAGATCTGAGGACCGTGGTTTAAAGCCAGCTCAAGCAGAAAGTCCCTGTGAGACTCCAATTAACCACTCAAAAGCTGAAAGTGGCACCGAGGCTCAAAGTGGTAGAGCTCTAACCTTGAGCATAAGAGCTCAGGGACAGCACCTAGACCATGACTGCCTCCCCACCCCCTCAAAGAAAGGTTAACACTGGGCTATACAGGCAGACTACCTGACCATCAAGGCAGGCCCAAGGTCTGCTTCTGGGAAGTTTTTTTTTTTGCCAGTCCTGGGCTTGAGCTCAGGACCTGAGCACTGTCCTTGGACTTTCTCAAGGCTTGAACTCTACCTCTTGAGCCTCAGCACCATTTCCAGCTTTTTTCTATGTATGTAGTACCGAGGAGTTGAACCCAGGTCTTCGTGCATGCTAGGCCAGCACTCTACCACTAGGCCAACTCCCAGCCCCTTGGGAAGTTTTTTTTTGCGGCAGTACTAAGGATTGAAGTCAGGGCTTTAAGAGTACCAGGTATGCCTTAGTCCTTTTGCTTTGGATATAAATGAATCGAGATCCTATTATCTTTGCCTCAGGGGTAGCTGGACACACATATAGTATATGTACCATTGTACCACTTGTTTCTTACTAGGAGGTTTCAGTAAATTCTATAAACATAAAGCATATAAAGAAAAATACCACACTGGAATATGCGTAGCAAATAAAAACTTTCTATTCCACCTTCAAATTTCATGAACAAGAAATAAATTCAGCCTAAGAAAGGAATAAAGTTCCTAGGAATAAATTTAACAAAAGAAGCATAAGACTTACACACTGAAAATTACAAGATGTCACTGAAAGTAAAAACTATATCCATGGACTGGAGTACAACATTAGGATGATAATGCACACACTCTCCTCTAATCACCTCTACACTTCAACGCAATCTGTATTAAAATCTGAACTACTGGGCTAGGACACGACTCAAATATCAAAGGATTTGTGTACTAAGTGTGAGGCTCTGGATTCATTCACCCATACTTAGAGAAGAAAAAAGCAAATAAAAGAGGGAAACATCACCAGCTTTACAGAAATCATGAAATCTGAGTTGCTTGCACAAACTATTAAGCTAATCTAAAATGTGAGGTAGAAACACAAGAGACTCAGGATAACCAATATAACTTGGAAAAGAACACTTCCCCACTTACCACAAAACTACTGTATTCAAAATAGTGATAATGGCTTTATAACAGGCAGATAGTGATCAATAGAACAGAAACAAGAGTCCATATTTATGGTCAATTGCTTTCCTGCAGGTGCTATGTCGATTGAAAAGCTACACAAATGAAATATATACCCTGTATTTTCAAAATGTATGATTGTATGTTATAGTTTTATATCACATATACTATGCTATTACAATATTATTGTGTTGTATTGCACATATATTTATTCAAAATGTAACTAATAAAAATAATTGCCAAGGCTGTAATAACTTCAGAAAAAACACAAGCATTAAGTTTTGTGACCCCAGATAAGGTGTGTACATTGTGCTGAGACACCAAATATATATCAGCCACAAAAGAAAAAAAAAAATTGAATTCAGAGCTGCTCTAAACTTTTCTGCTCAAGGCTAATACTATACCATTTGAGCCACAGTTCCACTTCAAGCTTGTTGGTGGCTAATTGGAGGTAAGTCTCACAGGCTGTCCTGCCTGCACTGGCTTCAAGTCATGGTCATTAAAGAGAACTGCAGGAGTAAAATGTAGATATGACAAACTAGGTAAGAACTATGTTAAAGGGCCGGGAGTTTGGCCTAGTGGTTAAAGTGCTTGCCTAGCATGCATGAAGACCCGGGTTCGATTCCTCGGTACCACATACATAGAAAAAAGCTGGAAGTGGTGCTGACGCTCAAGTGGTAGAGCTCTAGCCTTGAGAAAATCCAAGGACAGTGCTCAGGCCCTGAGCTCAAGCCCAGGACTGGCAAAAAAAAAAAAGGACTATGTTAAAGTAGGGCTGAGTAATGACAAGTAAGCATTGCGGCAGACTGGATTTGAGAGGGTAAGAAAGCCCCTTGATCTCTAAAACTGGAGTAGAATTTGACAGCTTCTTCAAAGGAATTATACCTGCTATCTAGAAGCCATCTCTAATTACAAGTAGTTTTTGTTTTCATAGGCATAGAATCATTTTTCTACACATACCAATTTTAAGTTTGACCCAGTTAGTTTCGAATAATTAACAGTTTTAGAATCATGGCCTACAGCACAATGAAACTAATCTTTACAGAAAAAAATGAGGAATGAATAACTGCTGAGATGCACCACATAACTGGTGAACCAGATATAAAAATCAGCATAAGAAATGTATGAGGTCCAGTCTATAAGTTTACCCAGCAAAGGCAAATTAAGGGCTAATAGTTGCCTTCAGCTTATCAAATGTAGAATAAATTATGTTGATTTGTTTTCATTCTCTAACCTTTGAGATAACTTTTTATTTTCTAACACTGATGGGCTATAACCAAATTTAAATAGCTTCTAAGGCTTATTTCTTTGTTTAATAGGAAGATTAATTAATGGGTTCAGAAGACCATCCCCAAGCTCTGTCGTAACAATCTTACAGTGTTGGAGTTTAATGACTATCTGTCCAATACAACAAAGCAACATTAAGAAATAACTGAATGAGGTGGGCCCTGGAGGCTCATGCCTGTAATCCTAGCTACTCAGGAAGCTGAGATCTGAGGATTGCAGTTCAAAGCCAGCTCTGGCAGGAAAGTTCATGAGACTCCAATTAACCACCAAAAAACCAGAAGTGGTGCTGTGGCTCAAGGGGTAGGGTGGGTAGCCTTGAGGTGAAGAGTTCAGGGACAACACCGAGACCCAGAGTTCAAGTCTTATCACTGAGGGGAGGGAGGAAAGAAATAATTGAACCATAATTGATTATATAGTGAAGCTTGATTTAAATAGTAGAGTAACCCTGGTGCTAGTGCCTTATGCCTGTAATTCTAGCTATGCAGGAGGATGAGTTCTGATTTTTCTAGTTTGAAGCCAGCTCAGATAGACCTAAGCATGAATGTGAGGCCCCAATTCTAGCAACAGAATACAATACAAATGGTAAAATAACATTTGTAGTATATTTGAATTTATGAACTAGCCAACGAATGGGGTACACTCTATTTATTCTTCCTGCTTAAACTAACAATTCAAGAAATCTAGAGTAAAAAATAAACCCAGATCCTAAACAAGACACATTTTTAGAGTGTATGGAGGTGAGAGCTGCAATGATTTCTTCCTCTTGATTCGTGTTAAGACTCACCTTCCATGCATTCATTCACAGATTCATAGTCAGCATAAGTTCTGCCTTCTGGCCTCTTGGTAGGCTGTACCAGCAAAATGGTGTGAGACTGAAGAAGAAAAAGTAATTTGAGAAATTCACAGCATGATATATGGAGACTCAATAATGACTAACTTGTTAGAATATTATTTTTTAGCAGCTGAATTTACAACTCTCCTGGTAAGGCATCTATAGACTCTGGTCCTTAATGTGGCTCATAGCTGTAATTTAGGAGGCTGAGATCTGAGGATCGTGGTTCGAAGCCAGCCTGGGCAGAAAAGTCCCTGTGAGACTAATATCTGCAATAAACTACTAGAAGCAGCCTGAAGTGGCACTATGGCTTAAGTTATAGAGTGCTAGCTTTGAGCACAAAGAAGCCTAGGGACAGTGCTCAGGACCTGAGTTCAAGCCCTAGGACGGTCAACACTAAACAAAACAAACATCAAAGCATTAATATATACTGGAAATATTACCCTAAAAATCATGTAGAGTTAGGTATGGTAAAACATCTGTAATTACAGCACTTGGGAGTGGAGCCTGGTCTGGAATATAACGTGAATTAGATAAACCCCATCTCAAATTAAAATTCAAAAAAGGGAGGAGAATAGGAGGATATAACCAGTGGCACACTGTTTGCCTAGCAAGTACACTAGATCCTAGAAGTCCAATCATTGTTATTGGTTAATAGATGCCTTGAGAGCTATTTTATATGTTACTCATTTTTCAATACTACAATCATAAAACATGGCTAGTCTTATCACAAGATGTGTAAATACATTGAACAAGCATAGTATCTTCCATCCTTATCAGGGAGGCATGTTTTTGTTGGTCAGTCAATTTCAGGGTTTCTAAGCCTCCATACCACTTTACTTTGAAGTAAATGGTTCATTGGCGCTATATTTTATGCACTGAAGGATGTTTAGTAGCACCACTGGCCAGTACCCACTAAATGCCACTATCTTCCTCCCCTCAAGTTTGTGGTAATAAAATATGCCTACAGTTGCTAAATGTTATATGTGAGAGTGAAGTCACTGGTCTCTTGAAACTGTAACCCCAACCCCATTTGTTTCATTTCGTTGGTTAAGTGATAACATGATGCAACTCCACTGTAAATCCAATCCTCAATCAACTATTTACAATTTATTTTATTTTGTAGTACTAGATTTTGGGCCTAAGAAAGAAAATTTCAACCAGGCACTACCTGTAAATCCTAGCTACTCAGGAGGCTGGTATCTGAAAATCACTGTTCAAAGTCAACCTGGGTAAGAAAGTCTGTGAAACTCTATCTCCAATTAACTACCAGAACACTGGAAATGGAGCTGTGGCTCAAATGGTAGAACACTAGCCTCGAGCACAAAGCCTAAAGAACAGTGTCTAAGCCCTACATTCAAGCCCAGGACTGGCACTAAAAAGAAGTAAATTGATAACAGGATCCCCAAACTCTTGAAATTATCCAGTTTCTATCAACAAACGGGTACAGAAATGGCTGATACTTAGGACTTGCTGAATAAACAGACAATAGCTTTGTGGTGTATGTGTGTGTGTGTTTTGTAGTTCTGAGGCTTGAACTCAGAACCTGAGCACTGTTCCTGGCTCAGAAAACAATCTCATAGGAACAAACACTAGCATTCTTTGAACAAGCCTTGCCCTAAATTTATACCATTTTATTCTAGTACAAACTAAGGTCTAATCTTTTGAAGAGTAACATGAAAAGTTATAAAGTAGTTTTTCACATCTTGCCTTAAAATGAACTTATTGGTGAAGTTTGCTATTTTCAATAGTTGCTGCCCAAAGGATTAAAAACTACTAGAGATGGAATATGACATTAAAATCAACTGTAGCCAAAAATGACTATTGCTTTTAAATGGTGGCGCTTCCCTGTTACCAAATGTATGTGTATCCCTGAGCCCCCTTTTGCTCAAGACTAGAGCTCTATCACCTGAGCCACCGCTCTACTTTTGGCTTATTTTGGGGTAATTATTGGAAGTAAGTGTCTCAGGGACTTTTTCTGCCCAGGTTGGCTTCAAACTGTGATTCTCAGCTCTCAGCTCATTCTCTAGGCTCAGGGCCTAGGTACTGTTCCTGAGCGTTTTTTGCTCACTGTACCATTTGGTCCACAGCTCAGCTCCCTGCTTTCTGGGCGTCTCTTGGACTTCCTGTCTGAGCTGCCTTTGAACTATGATACCCACATCTCATCCTCCGGAGTAGCTAGGATTAGACGTGAGCCCCCGGATTTACTTTTTTTTTTGCCAGTCCTGGGCTTGGGCTCAGGGCCTGAGCACTGTCCTTGGACTTTCTCAAGGCTAGAGCTCTACCGCTTGAGCCTCAGCACCACTTCCGGCTTTTTTCTATGCATGTGGTACCGAGGACTCGAACCCGGGTCTTCGTGCATGCTAGGCAAGCACTTTAACCACTAGGCTAAACTCCCGGCCCCTGCTTTTTTTTTTTTTTTAGACAAATAATACAAAACGAATCATCCACCTCACTCTCACCACGCTCCGTCTCGGAGCCTGGCTCCCGAATCGAGCCTGTCGTCCCCGAACCCCGTCCCGAGAGAACGCAAGTACAAGACGTGAAGAGGACCGGGGGCTGAAGGGAACGCCAAGCGAGGACCCTGACAAAGAGGAAAAGTACTTTCCACCGACCCAACTTCTGAAGGGAAAGCGCGCCGTCCGCGCCTTCCCCCACCAAGCCGCCAGCCGCCGAGCGCTCTCCGTAGAGAGAAGAGAGCGCTCCCGGACGCCAGCCTCGTGCCCGCGCAGCCGCACAAGCGAGCGCAGCCCGCGCGGCCTACAGCCAGGCCCCGAGCCTCCAAGGCGGGAAGGGGAAGGGGCGACCTACGAGCCCAAGGAACGACACCCAGCACGCTCGCGACGGGTCTTGAGGGGTGAGAGGGAGAAGAGGCCCACCGAGGCCTCCGACAGCCGCGAAAGACTTCCTCACCATCGCGCCAAATGTTTCACCGCTGCTCCCGCTGCTGCCGCCAACACCGCCGCCGCACACGAGCTCAGCTACAACGCCGCCAACAGCCAATCCCCGCGAGAGGAGCCGCCGGAAGTGGTGGGAAGAGCGACCCCGGAGAGCCTTTTCCAGACCATAGAGACGCGCACACATCCGGTAGCTAGAGCGGCGACTGACTCCGTTTCGGCCATCTTCGAGAAGGGCAAGACACGTCCTTCAGGGACCACGTGGAAGCTTTAGGAAGACTCCTTCGCCTCAAGACGCTGCCCTTAGTACTGGAAGCTGTCAGACGTGCGACTGAAGCGATCACAAGCCGAGGCTCGTGCCCGTTATCTTTTGTTAGCCCTACTAAAAATGGCGGCAACCTAAGACTCCCGCCGCACGGGCCGGCGGTAACCCGGACGAGCCCTTCCACGGAGGGGGCGGGACACAATCCGGAAGTCGGTGTAATGAAGAGGTGCCACTTGGCGGCCATGGCCGCTGTGGTCTCGGCGTCTCGGGGTCGAGGCCCGGAGGAGGGGAGTACGGTGGGCAGCCTCGGGTCTCGGGCAGGGACAGCTCGGCGTCCGCTGTGCCGCTGAATCTCCGGGACTCGTCGTTTAGGGACCTGCAGGACGGCGTTGCCCCTTCTAAGACTGGGAGGGAACTCGGCCGGGGCCGGTGGGCTGGTTCCTTCCCGAGGGGGGCGGATCACTGGCGTGGCCGCCCCTGGGCCAGCCGGGGTGAGAGGACGCGCGGGTTCGCTCGGGTTTCCTCCTTCCCCGCGGCTCCCGGACACATTGGCTGTGCATGTGGAAGGGGGGGGTGCCGGGGGCGTGCCGTGGGCCGTGGTCCCGTCCTCACCCCCACGATTGAGGAAAATCACGCCGGGCGCCCTTTAACCCACGAGGAGCGAGTGACTGCCATCTTCTAGGAACCCACGGGCTCTTGCACCGAAGCCACTGTCGACAGCAACAGAAGCGTGGGAGGAGGCAGCTGTTTCCAAGTGCGTGCGAGAGCCTCGGCCTCTGCACACCCCCGCGGTGGGAGGCGGAAACCACCGGAACCCGCACACCTTTGGGAGCCACTGGAACTTTGAAGTCTGGAGGCGGTGCGGTGACTACGGGAGTGCAGGATGGATGATTTCATCTCCATTAGTCTGCTGTCTCTGTCCATGCTGGTGGGATGTTACGTGGCTGGGATCATCCCTTTGGCTGTGAATTTCTCAGAGGTAAGAAATTCTCCATTTTCCTGTCGATGCCACCAAATTGTGGTATTTGTAAGGGGAAGCCACTTCTCTGGTTAAATCTCAGCGCCAAAGGGCTCATTAAGGAGAAGAGTATTTTAAAGATACAGAACATTGAGCCATGGAAACAAACTTGGTACTCTTCGCTGGAAGTCGTAACTGGGGAGGGTGGCGGATCCTTCTGCTTGAAGAACCTGGAGTATTCTGAATCCCTCCCGAAATGCCGTACAGTGCTTGCTTAGCATAAGTAGGCCTTTTTTTTTTTTCTTTTTTTTGGCCAGTCCTCGGCTTGAGCTCAGGGCCTGAGCACTGTCCTTGGACTTTCTCAAGGCTAGAGCTCTACCACTTGAGTCTCAGCATCACTTCTGGCTTTTTTCTATGTATGTGGTACCAATGAATCGAACCCTGGTCTTCATGCATGCTAGGCAAGCACTTTAACCACTAGGCCAAACTCCCGGCCGGCCTTTGTTTTTGTTTGCTTGCTTGCTTGCTTTTTTTGGTGCTGAATATTAAAACCCAACACATAGCAGTGACAACCACATAAACACAAACTGAAATTCAGGTAGGACACTGATTTGGGCAAATTTATGAAGTACATTAGAATCAAAGCTGCTTTTTAAAATTGAGATTTTTTTCTGACTCAGCAGTTCTTAATCACAATGTTCGTTGTAGCAAAAGTATGTGACCATGTTCAAGGTAGCCAATAGAGAAATCCAACTCACAGACTTACTTTGTAGAGTAGCAACACGCTTAGTCGTTTTTTTTTTTTTTTCTTTCTTACTGTTTTTCCCTGTGTACTTTGAAGGTAACAGTGGGTTGAGTTGGGTGGCAGCTGATTGTCACAGTCCTCCTTGGCACATGAACTCTACTTCTCTTCTGAGTTACTTCTCTCCCTTGTGCTTAGTGAGCCTGCTGTTTTCCTTTAACAAAAGGAATATCTTATAACTACATTAGAATTGGATTGATGTTTGTGTGGCTTGGGCTGATTTGCATATTTAAAGACTTGAATTGAGGCAACACTAATAAAAGAGTTATCATTAATTCAAATTAAGCAACCATAACTTATATTTTGAAGTGATGTCTTGCTGAGTTGCCAGTCTGATGAGGAACTGCTGGGCTTAAGGGATTCTCCCATCTCAGACCCTGGAGTAGCTAGGACTGAAGGTGCACTCTGTTAAAACTTTTCATTTTTAAATAGTGTTTATAAGTTTCCAGTTTCAGCATTTTCTTAATATGATCTTGAGTGGTTATTGAAATATGCAGATATGTACTATTTCACTTCAAGCAAATCTGTTATTAATCAGGACATTTATAAAGATAGTTGGTATACATATACTTTGTGTCTTTCTAGCTGATGGCCAGGTGATCTTTTTCAGTTATTGGTCTTGAAATTCCATAAATAGACATCCTTCTCTTTCTCTCTCCTTTTCATTCTGTTTGTACTGTGGTTTAAATTTGGGTGGTGCTGTTGGTAGGTGGCACTCTGTTTCTTGAACAATGCTCAATCTCTTTTGCCTGTAGGTCATTTTTTAGGTAGGGTCTGGCTTTTTGCCTGGGCTGGCCCTGAACTACTGTCCTCCTACCTGTATGTCCCAGGTAATTGTCATTACAGGTGCATGCTACTACGTTCAGTATATTTGTGTTTCTTGCTAATATTTTGCCCAGGTTGGCCTGAAATGGCAATCATTCTGATCTTCATTCCCCCCCCCCCCATTAGCTAGGATTGCAAATAGGAATCACTAAGATAGAACTTGGCTGGAGTTTTCATCTGCTAGGAATGAAACATCTTTTTTAGGCAAGTTACACTATTATTGTAGATCAGTGTGTCATGAAACTAACAAGATGGTAAGTTTGTAAAAGTAAATGTTGTTCATTGAGACTGTAAAGCACAATTTCTACCCTTAGGAAATAGGTCCCCAAACTTCTACACTGGCTAGCAACTTTGCTTTTTAAGGAAGTCTAGCTTTTCTTACTGGTGAGTTTTAACTATAAATATGAGATGAGCCAGGCGTTGGTGGCTCATGCCTGTAATTAGCTATTCAGGAGTCTGAAATATGAGGATCATGATTGAAAATCTCAGCCCAGGCATAGAAGTCTGTGAGATACTTACCACAGTTTAACACCAGAAAAATGGGGAGAGAGCTGTAACTTGAAGGGATAGAATGCTAGTCTTGAGCATAAAAGCTCAGGACAGTGCTCAGATCATGAATTCAAATCCCATGGATTGACAAAAAAATAAATAACTATGAGAAGAGTATCAGGCAAATCTATTTTATTTTACCACTCATTCTCATTTATATGAAAAAGTATGTTTTTTATTCAGGTTCTTAAGCTTGTTACTGTTTTGTCATTTATATTTTTAAAAATTTCAGAGCAATTTTTAAAAATTGCATAATCAATGACACATTAATTAGGGTTGTGATTAGTATTTAGAAACAAATTAAAGTCAAGTAATTGGAAATTGCTATGGCAAAGTTTACCTTCTGTATCTGCTGGTTAAGATGTGTAAGGCATTGATTTTCCTTTCACTTTGTCCCATATTCCACTTCACAAACCAAGCCACCTCTCTTCATGCTTTCGTGGCATTCTTCTTTGTCCTTTGCCCTGGCCAACTGGACCTTCGTGCCTAAACAATTTATTTTAAAAAAAAGGGGGTGGTGGTGCTGAGAGTTTGGCCTCGTGGTAGAGTGCCTGCCTAGCATGCACGAAGACCCAGGTTCGATTCCTCGGTACCACATACATAGGAAAAAGCCGGAAGTGGTGCTGAGGCTCAAGTGGTAGAGCTCTAGCCTTGAGAAATCCCGAGGACAAAGCTCAGTCCCTAAGCTAAAGCCCAAGGCTGGTCAAAAAAAAAAAAAGAAAGAAAAAAAACTCTGTGAAATACAATTGTGTAACTATGGTAATATATAACTAGTGCTAAATATTTTTAGCCTGTGGGAAGGAGAAAATCTAAATTTGCAATGGAGACCAAAGCATGCTTTCAGTAAAGGAGGTCGTGTCTGGTAAAGGACTTGGACACACAGGTTTAGTACTATCTCATGCTTTTCCCATTCAGTTGCTAATGAGCAATTTTCTTTGTTCTTGATAGTGCTGCTGCAGAAATAGGTTTGGAACCTATGTAACCTAGTATGATGCTTAATTTTTCATTTATTAAAACAGCATACGTCCATAAATGAAAATAGTGTTATTGTCAAGGTGATTTTAGAGTTTAATATGACTAATACTATATGCATATCAAAAGAAACCGAGTCAGTGAAGTTCACAGTAATTATGACATTTAGGGGGCAAGGATTATAGATACAAGGCACCAGTGCTCAGCTCAGGAACATCTTTTTTTTTTTTTTTTGCCAGTCCTGGGCTTGAGCTCAGGGCCTGAGCACTGTCCTTGAACTTTCTCAAGACTAGCACTCTACCACTTGAGCCTCAGCACCACTTCTCGCTTTTTTCTGTGTATATGGTACTGAGGAATCAAACCTGGGTCTTTGTGCATGCTAGGCAAGCATTCTACCACTAGACCAAACTCCCATCCCAGGAACATCTTTAACATGGGTAAAATTTTACTTTTCACAGTTCTCAGGCCTTGTGCTAAGTCAGCATAGGAGAAACTTGGAATTCTGAAGGTAAACTAGCCCCAAATACTGAAACTTAAGAAAAAAAGAGCTGAATGTCTTAGACATATGCCCTTTAACCTGCTAAGTTGGAATCTGAAAGAGGTTCCATTTTGAACTATTCAAAATTCATTGCAAACTTGACATCTTTACAATTTAATGAGCTCTAAATTGTGCAGTTTATTCCACTGTAAAATGGCATCGTTTTTTAGGGAAGTTGTGAAATGGGCTCAGACTGTTACTGTATGTGACATTTTTTTTGGGGGGGGTGGTCATGGGGCTTGAACTCTGGGCCTGGCTGTTGTCCCTGAGCTTGTCGGCTGCTTGAGCCACAGTGCCATTTCTGGTTTTCTGATGGTTAATTGGAGATAAGAGTTTCACAGACTTTTTGTGCCCAGGCTGGCTTTGAACCATGATCTTCAGATCTCAGTCTCCTGAGTAGCAAGGATTGCAGGTGTGAGCCACTGGTGCCCAGCTTTGTGTGTGACAATTTTTACTGACTGTATTAGAAGAATTTAGAGATGAAACTTTCTTTTTGTTTGTTTGTTTGTTTTTGCCAGTTCTGGGGCTTGAACTCAGGACCTGGGCACTCTGACTAAACACTTTTTGACTCAAGGCTAGCACTCTACCATTTGAGCTCCAGCACCAATTCTGGCTTTTTCTGTTTATGGGGTACTGAGGAATTGAACCCAGGGCTTCATATATTCTAGGCAAGCACTCTACCACTAACCCACATTCCCAGTCCAGACCTTAATTGAATTTAGAGGCAAGACTTTCTTATCAATTATACTGATGAAATTTAAAGTGTATTACAGCTCAGTTAGGAATTTCAGGTAACAAATAATAGTGCTGAGGTCAGTACTTTTTGAAACCTATGACAGATCCAGGAATAGCAACACATGACTCTAATCTCAGCTACAGGAAGTGGAGATAGGAGAATCAGTGTCCAAGGCCACTCTGGGGTAAGCATGAAAGACTGAAAAACTAATGCTTTTGTTCAAATGGCAGAATGTTTGTTGGCCCTGAGTTCAATTCCTAATACTTCCCAAACCAAACTGTGATAGAATTATAGAAACCTCTACCAGAAGTAGTACTATATATGCCTGTAATCCTAGCACTCTAGTTCTAGAGGCAGGAGATGGAGTTTGAGGCCAGCCTCAGCTTCTTAGCAAGTTTGGGGCTAGTGTGGGCTACGGACACACACACACACACACACACACATACGATGAAGGAAAAATAAATATTGGTAGTACTTTTCATAGAGAAATTAACAATCCAGAAACCTCATTAATCTAAAGGATCAAAAAAGTATTTTATTTGCTCTTTGTATTTCTTGATTCTTACTTGACTCCTGTTTATCTTTTTATGTAATTTTAGTTGGCTAGTATACCACTTAACAATGTATTACCTCTTGCTCCAAATTCATCCTTCATTCACTATTCTGCAAAAGGTGCATCTAGGCCCTTTAAATATCTTTCTTCTGCCAGCTGGCAGGGTACTGGTGAGAAATTGTAAGAGGAAGGATTTTCTTCTCTTGGTTCTGGCCTGCTTGCTTAGCAAGTTTCTAGGAAGTATCTCCAGCCACCCATTGTAGCATAGCAGCCTCCCCTACTCCTTTGTCCAATTTCAGCAGGACACCCAGCTTCCAGAGTGCTGTCTCCTGCATTGAGCATTCTTTTGCTGTCCAGGAGGTTTCCTATAGCCCAGCTCCTGTCCTCTAGGCATCTTTTCATACCCTGGCCCATTCTCCTATCTCTTATACACACACCTGTCCAACTTTGAGCAGGCAGCAGTCCCATTGACACCCCACTTGGGTGTTTGTTTTTGTTTTTTTTTGCCAGTCCTGGAGCTTGAACTCAGGGCCTGAGCACTGTCCTTGGACTTTCTCTTCTGCCACTTGCGCTACCGCGCCACTTCAGGCTTTTCTACATATATAGTCCCGAGAAATCAAACCCAGGTCTTTGTGCATGCTAGGCAAGCACTCCACCACTAGGCTAAACTCCTGGCCCTTGGGTGGTTTTATAGGAGAGTTTGAGGTACGAACAGCATTGCTAGAAGTTCTTCAGTCATCCTTTTGATCACAACCATGCTACTCAGGAGGCCCAGGCCAGCTTCAAACTTGGATTCTCTGTCTCAGCCTCTTGAGTAGTTAGGATTATAGTTGTGAATCACCAGCACTTGGCTTAAAGTTAGTCTTAATTAAACTTCCTTGTTGAAATTACTTTATGGTTTCCTTGTCCTGGTTGGACCTTGACTGATAGCTAGGTAATTGGTCATAAAATAACCAGTGAATCATTGCTGGAAAAAGATAAAACGGCTCAGCCTGAGCACAGTGACCTGTAGTCTCAGCTACACTGAGGTCTGTGGTAGAATATCACTTGAGCCCAAGAGTTTGGCACTAGCCTAGTCAACATAGAACACATCTTTAAAAGAAAAGAAAAATTAAAAGATGAGGCTAGATGGTCGCATCACTTGTAATTCTAGCACTGAGGAGGCAGAGGTAGAAGGATTGAATCCATCCCTAGATCAGCTGGACTTAGATTGCTAGTAAAACCAAGTCTAAGACTAGCTTGGTCTTAGCATAGTAAAAAAAAAAAAAAAAAATCCTTCAAGAGGGATGGAAGAAGAACGTAGAGTTGATTTGATTGTATGCAGCACTGAGGAGACTAAAAAGATTTCTTGCTATTGGTTTGCATTTTCCTAGTCTAATTCATAGCAAGCTGATCTCAAAGTTCCTGTATCAGGGAGATTGTCTGATTCTCTAATAAATGACAAATCGCTGACCTTGCCATTTGTACACAAATTCCCAGAGTGAGCAGCTTTTGATTTACTACAAATATGTACAGCGTACATAGGGATTCTTGCCTTAAAGAGTGTAAACTTGACTTGCTGATTTGTTTTTTTGTTTTTAAAGCACATGTTTAGAATAAAAATCCTCTATTGTTTAAAAAAAAGGGATGGAGGAAGGAAGGAGAGAAGGAAGGCATGAGGGGAAAGGGGAAGGGATGGAACCAAGTGCCTTAGTCTCATAGTAATGAGAATTAAGACTACCTGCTGTTTGACAGTTCCAGCCCTGATAGTGTCAAAGCCTCCTATTTCTCCAGAACTGGAAATCTGCATTTTTTGTGAAATCTGAATTATAATTCATGCATTATTATATCACTGTGTATCAGGCAACATATGTTTGAATTGCCAGTGTGGAAGCTCTGGCAGGACTGTTGGGTGTCTGAGCTGTTTGCACAGCAACAGGCTAGGAGTATGGGAACTGGAAGAGATCAGTTGCCACTCACTAAGCATAAAGAGGAGAATTGAAGCATTCTACATTTGTACAAACCCCAAAAGCACAGTTGCTTAAAAGCAGTAAAGGAGAACAGATCTCCAAGTTCACATTAGGGATGTTGTGCTCTTAAGCACAGGAGAATAATGGATAGTAGCTTTACTGGGAACCCATATGTCAAAACCTTGAAAAGGAAGACTTTGTAGATGAAGAAACTGAACCTTAAGGTTTAGTAAGTTCAAGGCCATTATGTATTCAGCCTCAAATTAGCCGTTTATTTGACAAAAGCCTGGTTATATATATATAATAAAAGTAGTTTTTCTGGAAAACGTTTAAAATTTGGTAATGTGTAAAAAACCAAAATCATTGATTTCTCTACTTTCCAGTTAAAAACTCTAGTAACATTTTCCTTTCCAGCTTTTTGTTTGCATTTTTAACTTGGATGATTAAGTGACATAGAAGTACTTTTACATTCTCCCATTTACCTGGTGATGAATCTTAAGCATTTTCCTTTGATATAAATTTGTTCTAGGCATTTTTTTGGTATAACTACTATATTGTATGTTAGCCCAGCTCCACTATACTACCTGTTTACTCTTTTATTTGACATTGTTCACCAACTAGTACATATTATAATAAGTGCTGGATAAAAGCCTGAGGCTTGAAAGTGGCTCAGAGATCACAGGTCACACAGACCACACTAGACAGCAAAGAAAATTGTGCCCGAGAAAACACTAAGAAACAAAACACTAAATATACATAAGGTATGTATATTATACACATATAAAAACAAAACTCCATTATACAGTTTTGCTTCTTGAATACTTCTTGTATTTGCTTCTTGCATTTTAAAGTACCTTCATTCCATGAATTTTTTCATATGCTAAAATGTTTACCATTTAAGTTTTCTTGAGTTTCTTTTTTTCTTTTTTGTCTGTCATGGGGCTTGAACTCTGGACCTGGGCGCTGTCCCTGAGCTCTTCAGCTCAAGGCTACCACCCTACCCCTTGAGCCACAGCCCCACTTCCCCTTTTCTAGTGATTAATTGGCGATAAGAGTCATGTTCTTTAGTGTCCAGGCTAGGGCTGGCTTTGAATGGCAGCGATCCTCAGATCTCAGCCTCCTGAGTAGCTAGGATTATAGGTATGAGCCACCGTCCCTGGCTTCTTGAGATTTTTGCATTTTATTTTATTTTTTTGGTTGGATGTGGGGCTTTTTTTTGGTTGGATGTTTGGTGTTGGGCCTGGGTGCTATCCCTGAGCTCTTGAGCTCAAGCATAGTGCTCTACCACTTTAAGCCACAGCACCACTTCTGGTTGTCTGTTGGTTAATTGGAGATAAGAGTGTCATAGACTTTCATTCCCTTGCTGATTTTGATCTGTGATTCTCAGATCTCAGCCTTCTGAGTAGCTAGGATTACAGACATGAGCCTCTGGTGCCCAGCACATGACAGCTAAAGCTGTGGTCCTATTTCCCACTATTTCACAGAGTGATAGGGACCAAGAATGTTAAGTGTTCCTAAGAAAATGTTTCACATACTGTCAGATTTTTGAAATATATTTTTCAAATAAATGAACATGACTGTTTATTCTTACCAACATTGATTATTTGTTTTTAGAATGTTACTAATTCAAGAGTAAAATGTGTTTTTCTGAATTCAATTTGTGCATTTCAATTGGACTCATGTTACAGATGCAGTATTTATTGCCAGTGTTTCCGGGATTCTTTCCCAGTGGTTTTCTGCTTGGTTTGCTTTTGTAGTCATGTAAAAGAATCTTTTCAGAATTCCTACTTATTTATTGGTCCTGGGGTTTAAATCCAGGGCCTCTTGAATGCTAGGCAAGCCATATCCTCAGCCCTATTTTTAAAATTTCTTTTATGTTAAAAAAAAACCCAAAAAAACCAAAACAACAAAAAAAAAGTGTTCTGAGCTGGGCAAGGTGGCTCACGCCTATAATCCTAGCTAGTCTGGAGGCTGAGAGTTGAGGATCAAGGTTTAAAGCCAGCCTGGGCACTAAGGGACCTGAGACTCTTATCTCCAATTAGAACATCATCAGAAAACTGGAAGTGGGGCTGCGGCTTAAGGATAGGGTGGTATCCTTGAGCTGAACAGCTAGGGAACAACGCCCAGGCTGAGTTCAAGCCCCATGACCCACAAAAACAAACAAACAAAAGCAATGTTCTGTAAAAAGAAAAACAAATCTTTTTAGAGATTAGAAAAAGTGATATTAATAAAGCAGTTAGTTGTCACTAGTTCTTAGGAAGATGCTAAGTAATCTTTATGTCAGTTGAATAGGGAAGGGGAAAGCTTACTGGCCAAATAGCTGCCCGTGTAGCCTAGGGCACTGTGACCTAGGTATATAGGTGTGTTTGTTTACTTTTCCAGTGAAGGTGTTTAGAGGCCTTTGCACTTGTAGCTGATGATGTTAAAGATGATTCATTTACTCAGAACTGAGGGTGCTGATACCCTGTTGCTATGTGGTAATCCTGATGGGATCACCTTCCTACAGAGGACTTACCTAGCATGACACAGTTGCTGTTTAGAGCCAGGAAGCATAGGTGTCTGATCTTCAAGTCCTAACTAGAATAAAAGTTCAGACCTGAGTTTCCTTCATTTGTTACTACATTTCTACGTTTGTTAACAGCAAATATAGTAGCTAAATTAATATTAGATAATATCTTTTTGAAAGTTAGCAAGAATGTGGAGAAAGTATTACCTCAACAAGAGTAATTCCATATCTGATGATATTTGACTCTTCAATCTTAAGATTTTAAAGGAATTGGCCTTGTAATAAGAGATGCATCTTTGATTTTTTTTTTTGCTGTAGTTAATGCTTTAAATACTAAAATGGGCATGAATACAAGGATTGTGATAAGCTGTTTTCTATATTAAAAGTTTTTAAGCCCAGCACTGGTAGCTTATGTCTATTGTTGTACCCGAATTTCTAGAACCCCAAAAAGACCACCAGAGACCACAGCCAAAGCTAAAAAGCAGGGGTTCGTTTATTTTCGAGTCCGGACTCGGGCCTCTGCATACCAACAGCCAGCAACGCTGAAAGGCCCTGAGCAAGAACTTTACACCGCTTTTAAAGGAGAATCACAACCACTGGTCAAATTAGAACTCAGGTGTCTAACCGCTGAGTACCAAGCTGTTACCACCTGGGGTTCAAGTACATGGGCCCTAAACAAGGGGGCAAGGGGTCATTCCCAGAACTTGGAACAATCTTGGCACAACACTATAATCCTAGCCACTTAGGAGGTTGAGGTCTGAGGATCAGGGTTCAAAGACAGGAAAGTTTATGAGACTCTTTAACTCCAATTAAACAACAGCATTTGAGCTGTGGCTCAAATAGTAGAGGGCTAACCTTGAGCACAAAAGCTAAAGGAAAACACCCAGGCTCAGTGCTCAAGCCCTAGGACTAGCACAAAAAAAGGGGGGAGGGAAGCTTTTAAAATTATTGACCTATTTTTAGTTTAACCAAGTAATTCGTTGTGTATTTCTCTGTAATACCAGTCCTGGGGAGTAAACTCAGGGCCTGGGCACTGCCCTTGGGCTTTCCTCAAGGTTAGAGCTCTACCACTTGAGCCACAACACCACTTCCGGCTTTTCTATATATGTGGTATAGGCCAAACTCCCGGACTTAAGAAAAATCATTTTAACTACCTTGATGCCTGCCATCACAATTAGACTGTCTTCAAAGCTTTGTGCTGACAGCTAATGGCACCGAGTACAAGCTGTTGTTTTAATTAATCCAGCTGGTTGATCCTTTGGCTCAGTCAGCTAGAACTGTGAAGTTCTAAAATGAAGTAACATAAAACGAATGGCACTGCACAGTTTATGCCTCTCTTGAGGAAATATTTCATTATTCTGACAGAAACTGTTGCTTGGGGAACTCTCCTTCCATCTTGAACTACACTTGGAATTTGTAGTCTTTCATTTAAGTGTACCCTTTTAGTGATTTACCATAAGCAGAGGAGAGAAGCTGTCAGCATTTTGTTACCTTTGATAAACAGAGATGTAATTTGAGATTGAGTCCCAAGTTGGGAAGTGTGTGAAGGAATACAGCCACACGTGTACCTGAGCCACAGCTCTAGGCTGGGATGAATGAGACTGAGTCAGAAATGATTTAGATAGTTCAGATGTTTGTTTTCAGATAAAAATTGAAAATGCAATCCATGGTAGTGATGCTTTTTTTTTTTTTTTTTTTAACTTGTAGCACTTCATTTCAGTAGATGTGTTGGTCACCATCAAGAGGGCTCAGACATTTATCAAGCTGATATCTTACAGCACCATTCTTGTATTGCTGTGCTGAAGGTTGAAACTGACTGAACAGATTTTGTGATTGCTGGTAAAGATGTCATAGAATATATGTGTATTAATGAGACAAGAGACGATGTTTCTTCATATTTCCTGTGGAAGTGTCTGATTATGGTTCATTTCTAAACATGTATATACTCCATGGGCCAAGTCATAAATTTGAAATCAACTGAAAAATAAATCTTGATATAATTACACTTGTGAAGAGTATTAGGACTGTCTCTACTTTGTTCATAAATTAGTTAATATCAGTGCCAATGAAATGACAGGTCCCATGTCTCCAGTGTCTTCTGAGATATTGGGTATTTAATTCAGTCTTTAATTTTTTTTCTAATTTTTTCTTGTTACTGAGTTTAAACTCAAGGCCTCATACTCACTTGGCTTGCGTGCTCTGTGGTTGCTCTGCCACCCTTAGCCCCTTTTCTTTCATTAAGTGTGTGGGGAAATCTCTTATGTGCCAGATACTAGGCAAGCAGATGCTTGAACCACATACCCAGCCTCCATCATTTCATTAAAGAAAAGTTCACTAATACAATAAAGTAGGTAAGACTTACTGTCAAAATAAAGAATAATCCTGGGCTGGGAGTTTGGCCTAGTGGTAGAGTGCTTGCTGAGCATGCATGAAGACCTGAGTTTGATTGGTACCACATACATAGAAAAAGCCAAAAGTGGTGCTGTGGCTCAAGTGATAGAGCTCTACCCTTCTCCTAAGGAGAATGCCCAGTCCCTGAGTTCAGGCACCTTGGACTGGAGAGAGAGTGAGCGAGTGAGTAAGAGAGAATATGAGATGAGCTATCAATCTGGGTAACAGTGGCTCTTACCTGTGAGCCTACTTCTCAGGACAGTGAGGTCTGAGAATCCTGGTTTGAAGGCAGCCCAGGCTGACAAATCCTAGAGACTTTTGTCTTCAGTTAACCAGCAAAAAGCTGGAAGTATAGGTGTAACTCAATAGCTCAAGTGATAGAGTGCTAGCCTTGGGCAAGAAAGCTAAGTCAGAGCATGAGGTCTGAGTCCAAGCCCCTGTACCAACATAAATATGAAAAGAAATGAGCTATCATAGAGTTACCATACAAGTCTATGTGAAAGAAGTGGAAGGAATGAGAAAAATCAGTAGCCAAAGATGAGAAGTAATTTGCCAAGACTCCATGGTAAGGCTATTCATTGGTAAGGCATGAAAGTACATCTTGTTGAGACCTTATAACAGTATAAAACAAGGGTCAGGCATGATGGCTTATGCATGTAATCTTAATTACACAGAGGGTAGAGGTCCAGCGGATTGTGATTTGTGCCAGCTCAGGCCCAACAGTTTGCCAAACTTTGTGTCAACCAAAACCAACATCAATGCAAACTTAACTTGTCCATGATGACATGCACATCTGTCATCCCATCTATGTGGGAAGTAGAAATAGGGTTATAGTGTGTGCCAGCCCAGGCATAAATATGAGCTCACATCTCAAAAGAACAAAACAAAAAACCTAAAGAAAAAAGGAATAGGGATCATTGCTTAAGTGGTAGAGTACCTGCTAGCAAGTTCATGTCCTTAGTTCAAGTTCCATTACTGAAGTTAAAAACAAAACAGGTCAGATGTGGTATGGTGCATGCTTGTAATCCCAGCTAGTTGAGAGGCAGAAATCTGGAAGATCATGTTTGAGGCCAATATAGGTAAAATGTTAACAATCAAAAAGCTGGGTGTGTACATGTTTATAATCCTAACTGCACAGGTAGAAGTAGGAACTATCTCAGTGCAAGTCAGTAGGCAAAAAATGTAAGCCTGAAAAATAACCAGAGTGCAAAGGGCTGAGGATGTGGTTTATGTACTCAAGTACTTGCCTAGAAATGCAAGATCCTGAGTTCAAACCTAAGTATCAACAAAGGCCAAACCAAAATAAAATAAATAAATAAGCTAATTAGGCATCCCAGACTCACAGTTGGTAGTTCAGTAGACTACAAGAGGGAATATAGCTTAGTTTTATTATCTTCAGAAACTGAAATTGAAAAATGAACGTAAAATATATTATTAAATTATTGAAACATTGTTTTAAGTAACATCTGTAATTACCGCCGTATAGTATTTGTTCATTTTGTTTTGTGGTACTAGTGATCCAACCATGGAACAACTGTACTGTTGCCTTAATATTTTTTATTACTATAAAGGGGATATACAGAAGGATTACAGTTTCGTAAGTCAGTTATTGAGTACATTTCTTTTTGGACAGTGTATGTCATCACTTCCTTTACCTTTCCAGCTTTTCCCTCCCATTCTCACCCATATGTTGTACAGCTCATTTTCAACATAGTGTCCAGTGAGTACCACTGCTGCTTTTGTTCATTGTTCCTCTATTTCTGTGCTCCCCACCCCCTCTCAAAGATAACAAAATAAACAGACAAAAAAAGAAAACAAGTCTGGCATCAGTGGCTCCTGCCTGTTAAGTCTAGCTACTCAGGAAGCTGAGATCTGATGATTGCAGTTTGAAGCCAGGGCAGACAAGTTCATGAGATTCTTATTTCCAGTTAATCACAGAAAAAAGCTGGAAGCAGAGCTATGGATCAAGTGACAGAGTGCTAGTCTTGAACAAAAGACATACAGCAGTAGTGCCCTGAGTGCTTTCACACCTGTGCCTTCACACTTTTTGAGTAGTAAGTCTAATAAATTACCAAATTGTTCATCAGGTAAGGTATAGCAGTTCACATTCTTTCCAGGGCCAGGCAAAAGTAAGCAGCTTCCCCTTTCATAGATAGCAGATGTCAATCTACATCACGGTTAATCTATTCTTTATTTTTCTTAAGACACTGGTGGTGATATGTTACCTAACCTGGTCTTGAATCTCTGGGCTCAGCTGATCCTGCCTCAGGTTCTCATGCAGCTTGTGTGACATTAGTTTTTTGTGAAGCTGGCCATTTTTCATGTTTACTGCTTCAGAAACTGTTCCCCCTTTCCTTAGTCTTTTCAGGGTTTCTTTTGTTTCTTTGTAGGAGCGACTGAAGCTGGTGACTGTTTTGGGTGCTGGTCTTCTCTGTGGCACCGCACTGGCAGTTATCGTGCCTGAAGGAGTACATGCACTTTATGAAGATATCTTGGAAGGTGAGAAAGAGAAGAGCCTTATTTGAGATATGTTTTTGATTCAGAGGCTTGGCAGAAGAAAGGAACTCTTGAATTTTTTTTTACTCTACATTGAAAAGAGTTCTCGTTTTTTTGAGATGTAGTGTTACTCTGTAACCCAGACTGTACTCAGACTCACTAAGTAACTCCTGTTAGCCTCAAACTTGAAATCTTCTGGTTTGGTTTTTGTTTTTGTTTTGTTTTGTTTTTATGGGTCATGGGGCTTGAACTTGTCCTGGGCGCTGTCCCTGAGCTCTTCAGCTCAACCTACCACCCTACCCTTGAGCAAAGCCCCATTTCTCATTTTCTTTTTTTTTTTTTTTGCCAGTCCTGGGCTTGAACTCAGGACCTGAGCACTGTCCTTGGGCTTTCTCAAGGCTAGAGCTCTACCACTTGAGCCTCAGTACCACTTCTGGTTTTTTCTATGTATGTGTTACTGAGGATCGAATCTAGGTCTTTGTGCATGCTAGGCAAGCACTCTACCACTAGGCCAAACTCCTGGCCCTAACTTGACATTTTTGACATTTGAACACATCTTTAGTAGTTGACGGGGAAAAAGGTAACACTTATAATCCCAACTACTCAAAAAGCTAAAAACTGTAGAGGATCACAATTTGAAGTTTGCCTACCCCCAAAAAAGGAAAAAAAAATCAGAAAGATTTAATTTCTAGAAGCAATAGCAAAAAGCCAAGCTAAAGGTGTACTTCCTGTAGTAGAGTACAAGTCGAAAATAAGAAAGCTTAAAAAGAGCGCATGAGGGGCTGGGAGTTTGGCCTAGTGGTTAAAGTGCTTGCCTAGCATGCACGAAGACCTGGGTTCGATTCCTCGGTACCACATATATAGAAAAAAGCCAGAAGTGGTGCTGAGGCTCAAGTGGTAGAGCTCTAGCCTTGAGAAAGTCCAAGGACAGTGCTCAGGCCCTGAGCTCAAGCCCAGGACTGGCAAAAAAAAAAAAAAAAAAAGAGCGCATGACTCTTGTTCAACCCTGGTACTGGCACACTTGCACAACACAGACACACACAAAGTGATGCTGAAGGTTTGTTGTTTTGTGTTCTATGTTGTTTTGTTGGCTGTGGGGCTTGAACTCAGGTCCTGTGCACTGACCCTCTTTTTGCTCTTTTGCTCAACTCTACACTAATTAATTGGAAATAAGATGAGGCTGCCATTTAACCATGATTCTCAGGTCTCAACCTCCTGAATAGTGAGGATTACAGATCTAAGCCACCAGTGCCTGGATGGAGTTTTGTTTTGTTTTGTTTTGTTTTTTTTTTCCCAGTCTTGGGCTTGAGCTCAGGGCTTGAGCGCTGTCCTTGGACTTTCTCAAGGCTAGAGCTCT
Source organism: Megascapheus bottae (assembly GCF_031878675.1). Classification (NCBI taxonomy): domain Eukaryota; kingdom Metazoa; phylum Chordata; class Mammalia; order Rodentia; family Geomyidae; genus Megascapheus; species Megascapheus bottae. The sequence goes on from NC_143522.1 coordinate 8,547,474, forward strand.
ACCACTTGAGCCTCAGCACCACTTCCAGCTTTTTTCTATGTATGTGGTACCAAGGAATCGAACCCGGGTCTTCATGCATGCTAGGCAAGCACTTTAACCACTAGGCCAAACACCCGGCCCTTTTTTTTAAATTATTATTTGGGAAAGAATGAGGAATTGTTTTGAGACAGAATCTTGCTGTATAGCCCAAGCAGGTTTTGAATTCAAGCTCATCCTTTATCTGCCTCCCAAATGCCTGTATTATTGGATTGTATGAGTCATCATGCCTGGCATATTTGGATTCTGATTGAGACTAAATTGAATTTATTAATTTGAGATGAAGTCAACATTTTAAAAATAAAGTTTTCAGCTAGGTGCTGATAGCACATGTAAGCCTAGTTACTCAAAGGCTGAGATCTGAAGATCATAGTTCGAATTCAGTCCAGAAGACTCTCATCTTCAATTAACCTGAAAACTGGATGTAGAGCTCTAGCTTGAATAGGTAGAACATTAGCCTTTTGCAGATAGCTTACTGACAGCTCCCAGGCCTTGAGTTCAAGTCCCATGACTGACCAAGTAAATAAAGTTTTCTACCGGGCTTGGTGGCTCACGCCTGTAATTGTAGCTACTCAGGATGCTGAGATCTGAGGATTGTGGTTCAAAGCCAGCCCAGGCACCAAAGTCAGTGAGATTCTTATCACCAATTAGCCACTAGAAAATCAGAAGTGGCACTGTGGCTCAAGGGGTAGGGCAGTACCCTTGAGCTCAAGAGCTCAGGGACAGTGCCCAGGCCCAGAGTTCAAGTCCCATGACTGAAAAAATAAAATTAAGTTTTCCAATCTATGTGCACGGATGTCCCTCCATTTATATAGGTCATCTTTGATTCCTTACCTTAAAGTTTTTAATGTACAGATCTGCATACATTATTTATTATATTTATTCCTAAATATTTTACTTAATAAGATTGTAAATGCTACTTAAAATTTTTTCCATTTATGGTATTTCAGTAAATAAAAATTTACTATATTCATTTTACTATAGATTTTAAAAATAGATATCTTGGGGGCGGGGAGTTTGGCCTAGTGGTAGAGTGCTTGCCTAGCATGCACAAAGACCTGGGTTCAAGTCCTCGGTACCACATACATAGAAAAAAGCCAGAAGTGTAGCTCTAGCCTTAAGAAAGCTCAAGGACAGTGCTCAGGCCCTGAGCTCAAGCCCAGGACTGGCAAAAAAAAAAAAAAAAAAAAAAAAAGAAGTGGTGCTGTGGCTCAAGGGGTAGCGCAGTAGCCTTGAGCTGAGCTGAAGAGCTCAGGGCCAACGCCCAGGCCCAGGCCCAGTTCAAATCCCATAACTGACCCCCCCCCCAAAAAAAAAGGTTTCTTAGGACTTGGTACATAGCAATCACATAATTTGTGAACGTCAGCTGCTGGATGCTTCCCTTTTGAATTTGCCTTTTATTTCCTTATTGTCCTCCCTGGGCCATAGTGAGGCTGATTAGAAATGAAGGCACACACTCCCTGCTCTCATTCAGTCTTCCATCATTAAGCTTAATATTAACTGTGGGTGGTTTATGGATTCCCCTTTTCAGGTTGAGGAATCTTTTCTTTGCTCGAATGTTTATTCTAAATGGATATTAAATTTCATTGGATAATTCAGTCTGATTATATAATGAATTACAGTGATTGGTTTTTACATGTTGGATTAGACATATGCCTCTTTGTAGTTGTTACATATATTTTAGTTATATTTTATAGATTGCTGGATTCAATTTGTTTGTTACAAATTTTTGTGTTCCTCCTCTGTTCACAAAGCATATTGACCTGCGGTTTTTCTAATGGTACCTTTTAACAGACCTATGGTTTATCTTGAATAGTTTTGGAAGTTAATGTATTTCAAAGAACATGTGTTTTTATTTTCATTCTGTGCTTCATTATGCTTCATTGAGTCTAAACTATTTTGTACTTCCTTGCAACTTTCTCTTTCACCTGTTTGGTTTTAATTAATTATTAATGTATTTATTTACAGTACTTGTAACTAGGCAGGTGCTCTACTAATATGCTATACTCCTGGACCTTATGTGTTATTTAGAAGTTTGTGGCTTACTTTTGAAATATTACTTTTGAAATATTTGGGCTGTGTTCCCATTTTGTGCCCTCCTGGGTTTTTTTGTTTTTTTTTTTGCCAGTCCTGGGCTTGAGCTCAGGGCCTGAGCACTGTCCTTGGATTTTTCTCAAGGCTCGAACTCTACCACTTGAGCTCAGCACCACTCTGGCTTTTTCTAAGTATGTAGTACCAAGGAACTGAACCCGGCTCTTCGTGCATGCTAGGCAAGCACTCTACCGCTAGGCCAAACTCCCGCCCCCCCCTCCTGGTTTTTTTTTTGTTACTGATTTCTAGTTTAATTTCATTTTGGCTGGAGAGCTTATTTAGTATGATTTGAATACTTAGAAATTTTATTCTGGCTGGGCACTAATGGCTCACAACTATTATCCTGCTACTCAGGAGGTTGAGATCTGAGGAGCGAGGCTCAAAGCCAGACTGGGCACTCTTTTTTTGTGGGTCATGGGGCTTGAACTCTGGGCCTGGGCATTGTTCCTGAACTCCTCAGCAGAAGGCTACAGCCCTACCCTTGGAACCACAGCACCACTTCTAGTTTTCTAGTGATTAATTGGAGATAAGAGTCCATTGGACTTTAGTGCGCAGGCTGGCTCTGAATCGAGATCCTCAGATTTCAGCCTCCTGACTAGCAGGGATTACAGGTGTGAGCCACCATACCTGGCTATGAGACTCTTTATCTCCAACTAAACACCAGAAACCTGAAAGTGGCACTGTGGCTCAAGTGGTAGAACCTTGTGCTTAAGAGCTCAGGGACAATGCCCGGACCCAGAGTTTAAGCCCCAGAAGTGACCAAAAAACTTACATTATTCTGGAAAAGGTCATATTGGAGTTTGAATTTGGGGCCTAACTCTTGCTAGGTAGATGTTCTGTCAATTGAGTCACATACTCAACCCAACCCTTGAATACTTAAAATTTAAAAAGTTTTGTTAGGGGCCTGGGAATGATGCTTAGTAGTAGAGTTCTCATCTAGCATGCACTGGGTTTAATTCCTAGGTACCACATACACAGAAAAAACTGAAGTGGTGCTATGGCTCAAGTGGTAGGGCACTAGGCTGGAGAAAGGCTAGACCCAGGCCCTGAGTTCAAGCCCCAGGACTGGCCAAAAACAACAACAAAAATGTTTTTGTTAGTTGGTTGGTTGATTGGTTGGTACATGGTAAAAGGGGGTATGCTAAGCATGTACTCTGCCACTTGAATCGCATCTCCAGACCTTTCTTACTTTATTTGTTGAGTACGGTCTACTTGCCTCGATCTACTTGGACTATGATCCTTATATTTAGGCTTCCCATGTTATCCCGTGTAGCTGGGATAAAAGCACCAGCTTTTGGTTGAGATGGGAATCTCACTTCTTTATTTCCTCAAGTAGATGAGATTATAGGTATGAGCTGCTATGCCTGGTTTAGGTGTTCTCTAATGATCTAGAATATGGTTTGTCTTGTAAGATGTTCCATGTGCATTTTGTTGAAACCTGGTATAATGATCATTAAGTACCAGGTCTCTTTCATAACATTGGTCTTCCAGATCTTTGCTGATTTTCTGCTTATTCCATATGTTGATGAGATATAAATATTGAAGTCTCTTTGATAGAAATCCGAAGAATAGACAAATGTTTTTGTAGTATGCAAGTAGACATGCTCATTTCTTAAGTACATACACATTTGGGATTGCTATTATTTCTTAGTGAGTTGACCATTTTAATCATTATATGATACTCCTTTTCCATGGTAATTGTTAGGTCTGCCTGGAAGAAATGACTTTCCTTGACTCTGTCCCCCTGCACCCTGGAAATCCTGGCTTAGTACCTGTAACCTAGCAACTGGCATGCCTGGGGGCCCTGGGAGGCCTCCCAATCTGAAATATTTCCCTCATCCTCTGAGATCACATCCTCTTCTACTGTGGCCACACCCCTTCACCTCTCACGTCCAGCCTTAAGCTCTCTTGCTCCACCCAACTCCATCTTAGGTGGCAGGAGATCTGCTCTGTCCTCACACAATGAACACTTCTGAACTGTATGGAGTTTCCTTTCGGCAGACCTTACATTTGGTGCTTTGACTCGGATGAGGGAGGTGGTGAGGATCAGGAGTCCCTGGATCCTCTCCATTCCTCTGAGGATCAATCCACCTTCTGTGTCCCCCATCCCCCTTTCTACTGGTGGACCTCTGCCTTTGCTCTTGCTGGTGTGCATTCACTACAATCTTTCCTATCTGCACCTGGTGAGTGACTCCTGTTCTACTGGCCCTCTCTTTCTGTCTAGTTTTACTCACCCCTGCCTGGGGCTCTCAGTCTGTCTGGTTTAACACCCTCCCCCCCAAAATTTTCTCTTTTGAAACTGGATCCCTCCCTTCCCGCCACACTCCACTTTCCTGCTTATTTCCCGATCTATGTCCTTATTGACTCTGCCCTAAGGTTCTTAGAGACTCCACCCCCTAGTCCCCCCCCCCACCACGTTCTCACTGACTGCCCCTACCTCCTCACTGACCATCCCCCATCCTCAGACTTCCTCACCTCCTCTTAGTGTTTCTTACTACAGTGGGGCCTCATCTGTCTTACCCAACAGTCTTTCACACTCTTTACATGAGCCAAAACTGCTCATCTGGTCAAAGTGTAGGCTAGACAGTCGGTCTCAGTGGCCCCAAAATGGGACTTTTGATTATAATATTCTCAGGAATTTAGACAGTTTCTGCCAACGCAATCATGAATGGCCAGAGGTTCTATATGGTCAGGCTTTCTTTGCTCTTCATGTTTGCCCTTCTCTCTACCAATCCTGCTCAACTTTCCCTGTCCCCCTGACACAGGGGCAGCCTGTCCCTGCCAAATCACCTAAGAGCCTGGAGCCTTTTCCTAAAATAAAGTGCCTAATTCCCTACTCAACATTGAAGACTCTGATCCTCCTTCCCAAGCTGATCCTCCTTCCTAAGCCGAACCTTCTGTGCCTTCTCCTCCCCCTTCATCTCCTTTTTCCTCACCTTCCTAAGCTTTCATCTACAATCCTGTACTGGTGGCTCACAGCCTCCAGCAGCCCCCTTATTTCCTCTGTGAGAGGTGGCAGGGGCAGAGGGAATTTTTTGTGTCCAGGCCCCCTTTTCATCTCCCAGATGGAGAAATGACTGGGGTCATGTTCCCAAGACTCTAGTGATTATACCAAAGAATTTAAATACCTTGTTCAGACTACGCACTCACTCATGACTTATATACAGTCATGTCCTCTGCCCTTACCTCTGAGGAAAAGGAAAGAGTTTGGGTTGCAGCCCAGGCACATGCTGATGAAACCCATCCCCTAGACAATACTTTCTCAGTAGGAGCAATGGCTGTGCCCATGCCCCCCACACATAGGGAGGAGCCCAACTTATCCAAGATACTCAGCTTGGCAACAGAAGTCGGATGGTGCCCAGGGCCGCTGGATCCCACAAGCCTCACGATGGAGGAGCCCAGGGTATGTCTCCAGGTTGCAGGCAAGCTACTTGTATCCTTCCTTTTGGATGTGGGAGCCAGTTATTCGTTGTTACCTGAGTATTCCAGCCTGTCTTTTCCCTCCCAGACCTCAGTGGTGGGTGTAGATGGCCTTCTTACTTGCTCTGCAACTACCTATGTAGAATAGATAACTTTCCTTTTTCACATTCCTTTCTAATCTCATCCCATTTTTCCAGAACTAAGACTTCATCAGCCCCTCAAAGTCCCTTTCCTTCTCCCCCAATTTTACCTGAGGATCAAGACCCTTAATCTGTCTAGTTTACATCCTAAGTGGACAGGCCCTCATCAGGTCCTGCTGACCACTCTCACTGCAGTTTAGCTCAATGTAGCTCAATGGCCAACTACAATGGTTTCTTCGGTCAAGAGTAAAAAAGGGCCAGGCAAGGTGGCTCATGTCTGCAATCCTAGCTACTCAGGAGGCTGAGATCTGAGGATCGATTGAAAGTCAGCCCGGGCACTAAATAAAAATCAGTCGCTAAATAAAGACGTAGAAACTCTTATCTCCAATTAACCACTGGAAAACTGGAAGTGGCCCTGTGGCTCCAGGGGTAGGGTGGTAGCTTTGAGCTGAATAGCTCAGGGACAACATCCAGGCCCAGAGGTATGGTAGTAGCCTTGAGCTGAAGAGCTCAAGGACAGTGACCAGGCTGAGAGTCCAAGCCCCACAACTCGGGTGGCGGGGTAGGGCGGGGGCGGGGAGTAAAAAAGTGTTCTTGTTCTTGCCCCTTCTGATACCAATGATGACTCCAAGGTGTGCCTGCTCTTCCTTTGGACTTACCAAGGTAAAGCTGTCTTCGCTTCCCTGAAGAAGATGAGACCCCTGCCTCTTAAGACTTCTTTTGGATTTCAGCCAAGGCTGCATATACACAGTCACCGCCATGGAACTGTTACTGCTGCCTTCTGGACGGACAGCATCCCTGCCTTCTACCCCCAATGTCGATGCCACTTGTCAGCAGGAAGTAGCCAGAAAGAATTGGTGCCCCTTCACAACTATCAGAAAGCAGGAATGTTAGGTCTGCCTGCAGGAAATGACTTCTTCACTTATCTCTCTCTCCCCCCTGCACCATGGAAATCCTTGCCCAGCGCCTGTAACCCTGGCACCCTGGTAGCTGGCTTGCCTGGAGGCAGTGTGAGGTCCCTAAGTCTGAGGTATTTCCCCCATCCTCTGAGATCTTATCCACTTCCGCTGTGGCCACACCTTCTCCCCCTATATAATCTCTCGCTTCCACTATAAGCTCTCTTGCTCTGCTCAAGTCCATCTTGGGTGGCAGGAGGTCTATTCTCTCCTTACACAATAAACACTCTTCTGAACTGTGTGGAGTTTCCTTTCAGCAGACCTTCCAGTAATGTTCCTTATTCTGAAGTATATTTTAGCTCAATTGAGCCATCTAGTTTTCTTTTGATTGACATATCACTGCATTTCATAGTATAGCTTTTCCTATCCTTTCACTTTTAGACTGTGTTATCTCTTATATTGAAAAAGGGACTCCTTACAGACAACATATAATTTGGCAATTAAAAAAAACAAAACAAAACAATCCCTTGCCTTTTGATTGCTCTTTTTATTAGCCCAGGAGTCAGCACACCTTTTCTATGAAGACCACAAGAGCTGTATCTTTTAGGCTTTGTAAGCTATTGATCTCAATTGATGGTACTGAACTCTGGAAAAAGACTCTTGACTCATCATCTTCATTCTGCTATGGATCTAATGTCGTGAATTTTTTACTTCAGATACTATGTTTCTTGGGTTCTAAAATGTCTTCATGATTCCTTTTTACAGTTTTTGTTTCTCTGTTGAGGACATCCATTCATTTGATATATGTCCCCCTATAGTTAGTAGCTATAACTGGATAGCTTTGGATGTCTTTGGATTTTCTAGTATCAGTTATCTTTTGATATAACTGCCTTTTCCTTTGTTAATTGCTCAATTTTTGCTGTTTTTTTTGTATGTTGACCAATTTTGAATTATGTCTTAAAACATTTAGAACATTATAATTGGAGACTCTGGGTCCCATCAAATCCTCCAGAGAATAATAATTTAGTTTGTTTGATGAGACAGTTAACCTGTTTAGAATAAGACTACAAATTGTGTCTTGCCCTTTTTAGAGTGATAATTCTGGCATTAGTTCTATTTTCAAAGATTTTGTGATGCCTCTTTTGATGTGTCCTGTTTGTGCTGAGAATAAGGATAAGCCTGGGACTTGTGCAATAAGTACATAGATTAGAGGGATCCCTGACTCAGCCTTGATCCTTTCCTCCTCAGTACCCTTGTACCAGGCTTTCCTTTCAGGGTCCTCTGGCCAGAAAGGTTTCTCTTAGGAGTTTTTGCTGTCTGTGCTGCCACTGCATAGCTAGTAGCTTTGGCTACTTTCAGACAAAATGAAGGTGATAAAGCAGAACAGAACAGCTAGGTTTCTATACCTTCTGTACCACTACAGTTCCTCCTTCTAGCTGCTCTGGCCTAAAAAGTGTTTTGTTGTTGTTGTTAAAAAGTGTTTCGTTGTTGTTTTTGCCTGTGTTTTGCTGCTAATCTGATCTGTAACTGGGCTGCAAAATGGGGAAAAGGAAAAAGAAAACGAGTAGCAAAGTTCCCCTTCACTAGTACCTCTCAGTAATTGCTTTTTCCTTTGAAGTTTTTTCTGTGCTTGTTCATGGCAATTTTTTTGTGGTGGGGGGGGGTTACTGATACGGGGGCTTGAATGAGGGCTCTTAAACTCTTTCTTGCTTATACCTGGTATTCTTCCACTTGAACCACATCTCTAGTCTGGTTACTTGGAGATGGATTCCGAAGGACTTTGCCCAGGTTGACTTTGAACTGTAATTCTCCAGTTCTCCAGATCTCACCTCTGTAATCCTAGCTCCAGAGGCTAAACCACTGGTACCGTGCACAAATTCTACTAGTTTTCTAGAGGTTGTTTTTTGACTATATTTTGTTCAGAATTGTAATAATTTGTGGGTATTGAGGATGAAGTAGGCATATTCCATTTTGGTCAGTACTAGGTATCTCCATCATTCTTTTTCAAAAACAGAATTTTAATACACCAGTGAATTCTTTATTGTAGATCAAGCCAATTTTTTTTTGCTATATTTCATGTAAAGAGAGTGTTTGCATGTTACTACAGCCTATGATTTCACCCATCTGTGAACCTTGTACTTATAATAATTAACAGATTTTCTCTGATGCTTTAATATGCATTATTAAATACTAATTAACGTGAAAAAGAATTTAACACTCTTCTATAATTATACCTCTTAAAATCACAAATTAGATGGTAATCACTTTCATGTGTAGAAACTTTCTATAGAAAGTAATTATAAGAACTTAAAAATTTACTGAGCATTGCAGTGTATGTTTACTGTGGAATAAAAATGGAAGCATCATAATTCTTTGGATTTTTCAAAATTGGCATGTTGAATTGAAGAAGGCAGACTATTGAGTCAAAGATCTAAGTAAAAATTTATTGTACTCATAACTATGTGTTGTATTCATAACGTTTAATTGTCAAAACCTGCTGTTATCAGGAATTGTTTTGTATAGATGATCCATTAATTTTTACTTTCAGAATGTCTCTTAGAAACTGGGCACAGTGGCTTATACCTGTAATCCTAGCTACTCAGGAGGCTGAGATCTGAGGATCGAGGTTAAAAACCAGCTGGGCATGAAAGACTGAGAGACTTATCGCCAATTAACCACCAGAAAACTGGAAGTGGCACTGTGGCTCAAGGGGTCTTACCCTGAGCTCAGGGACAACGCCCAGCCCCTGGGGTAGAGCGAGAGCCTTGAGCTACTGAGCTCAGGGACAGCACCAAGGCCCAGAGTCCTAGCCCCATAACTGGAAAGAAAGATAAAAAAGAATGTCAGTTAGATCCAGGTGTGGCTCACGCCTGTAATCCTAGCTACTCTGGAGGCTGAGATCTGAGGATCTCTGTTCAAAACCAGCTCAGGCACTACAAAGGCCCCCCCACCTCCGCCGAGACTCTTATCTCCAGTTAACCACCAGAAAGCCAGAAGTGGTGCTGTGGCTCAAGGGATAGGTAGGATGGTAGCCTTAAGCTTAAGAGCGCAGGGACAACATCCAGGCCCAGAGTTCAAGTCCCACTACTGACAAAATAAATAAAATAAATAAATAAAAAGAATGTTACTTACAGATAACTGCCATTCCTAAGAAAGCTGCTATCTTTTTTTCTGTTTTGCTTTATAATAAAAAGACCTTGCCAGATCACTTAGGCAATAACTTAATAAATGGCATGTAAATCAGAAAGAAAGAGATAAAATGGTTTGTGTTGGCAGATGAGACTCCATTTCAATGAAATAAAGAGTATGGTGTCTTATAATCTAACTATGCTCTCTGAAGTAAAGAGAAAAACTTCAATAAATGGATGGCCTCAATAGTTATTCAACAGGGAAAGAATTAGTATCCAGAGTATACAAATACAAAACCTGGAAAGAATAAAAAATCTAATTAATGAATATGGGTAAGTAAATTGAACAGATGGTTCTTTTTTGTTGTTGTTGGGTTGGTCGTGGGGCTTGGACTTTATGCCTGGGTGCTGTCCTTGAGCTCTTTAGTACCCAGGCTGGCTTTGAACTGTAGTCCTCAGATCTCAGCCTCCTGAGTAGCTAGGATTACAGGTGTGAGGCACTGCATGGCTAGTTTGAACAAATAGTTCTTAAGAGAAGAAATACAAATGGCTAATAGATACATGTATCATTAGTGAGTCAAAACTACACTAAGATTCCATTTCACCCTAGTCAGAATAGCATTCATTAAGAAAATAAATGCTGGCAAGGATGTGTGTACATGTTTGTGTGTGGAATACTCATACATTGCTGATGGGAATTTAAACTAGTGAAACCACAATGAAAATCAGTATGAAGATTCCTTAAAATAGCTGGTTCCTTAAAAGAGCCAGTGATTCATATCTGTAATCCTAGCCAGTCAGGAGACTGAGATCCGAGGATCACAGTTAAAATTCAGTCTGAGCAGAAAAGTCCATTAGATTCTCTGAATAACTGAAGTGGAGCTTTGGCCTAGGTGTTTGAGTGCTAATCCTAAGCATAAAAGCATAGAGACAGTACCCAGGCCCAGCCACCCCCCCAAAAAAAAACCAATCCTTAGGCACTTTCCCTTGCTCTCTCCCTGTTTTTCCCTCCCATCACCACCCACCAGTTATATACTTCATTTTCAATATAGTATCCAATAAGTACAATTGCTGCATTTGTTCACCATTTGTTCTACTTTTTATTTGCAATTTTTTTCTACCAGTCTACATAACCTAGATGCTTTAGATTGTCATTTTTATTGTTACTGCTTTTCACTTGCCAGTTTTCATTAAAAATGACCTGGGGATAGATTCTGAGGAAACTGGAATGATCTTTGTTTTCTCTGATAAAAAAAAAAAAAAGATTTGGAATTTGTCTATAACTATGTTAATACTCCCAAAGCTGATTCGCTTCTATGTCCCAGATTTCTGAGAATGCTAGGCTTTCAAAATGTCTACATGCTATTAATGGAATACATAATACCTGAGTGTTTTCCATCATAAACTTTTAAGTTGAAGGAGTTTATGATAGGCTCTACTTAGTTTGATGTAAAGACATTTTATTTTTTTTTTGGCCAGTCCTGGGGCTTGAACTCAGGGCCTGGGTACTGTCCTTGGGCTTTTTCCAACCCAGGGCTTCATGCATGCTAAGCAAATGTTCTGCCACAAGGCCATGCTCCTGGCCTAAGACATTCAGTTTTTATACTGTGAGCCAAAGATACAACAGAATGGAAACTTCTACAGGAAGCTTATTTGGGAAAGACATTTTCTCATTGTTTCTTTCGCTCTAGGGAAACACCACCAAGCCAGTGGATCCCAGAATGTGTTTGCATCAGACAAAGCAGTGGTCCATGAACACGAGCACAGCCACGACCACACGAAGCTGCATGCCTATATCGGTGTGTCTCTTGTCCTGGGCTTCGTTTTCATGTTGGTGGTAGACCAGATTGGCAGCTCCCATGTGCATTCCACTGATGGTGAGTGGTGAGTAGTGATTGGTGAGTGGCTTTCTGAGCAAGGCAGTCAATTTGCAGTTTGGGAATTGACAAACGAACTGAACTCAATCTGTATCCATGGCCTTGTTTGTCTGCATAAAGTGGTGGGAATACTCATTCATAATGAGTTGTGACATGGCACAAGGAAATTTTTGTTTTGTTTTGTTTTTGGTTGGTTATAGGGCTTGAATTCTGGGCCTGGTGCTGTCCTTGAGCTCTTCAGCTCAAGGATACCACTCTACCACTTGAGCCACAGCACCACTTCAGTTTTCTAGTGGTTGCTTGGAGATAAGAGTCTCACAGACTTTAGTGCCCCGGCTGGCTTTGAAGCTTGATTCTTAGATCTCAGCCTCCTGAGTAGCTAGGAATATAGCATGAGCCACTGCGCCTGGCTTAGTTTTTACATACAATCCTATTCACAGTAACTTTTTTGTGTTAAAATCATGAGTTCAACTTTGGCTAAGTGAGTATCTTTAATATGGCTTATAGTAAATAAAAGAGATTCTGATACATAATTCATCTTTGATGTCATAGTGATGGAGATAAGCTGTTATAAAAAAAACCATGTGTTTATAGAGTCTACATTCATATATGTTGACAAGAGTTTTGCAAACAGAAAATATTGAAAAGCAGCATAGATACCTTGGTTCCCAGAAAGAGATCCTGTTATCAGGTGTCAAAATACTTGATAATTCCCTAGTTCTGTCACTGGAGTACTCGCAGATAGGAAAACTGGAACGTAGTGTGCCAATAAGTATGTTAAATCCTAATTTCAAGTAGTGATTTGTGAAAGCTATGTCAGATTATCTGCAGCTGGAAAATATCAAACTTATCTGATTTCTATTGGCAGTCAAGTGCAGATAATGCTAAAATTACTTGTAGTTTATTGTCTTCCTTAAAAATGGCTAAATTTGTCAGGCACCAGTGGCTCATGCTTATAATCTTAGCTGTTTAGGAGGCTGAGATCTTAGGATCACAGTTCAAAGCTAACCAAGGCAAAAAAGTCCATGAGACTCATATCTAATACATTAAAATTTCTTAGTGTTACTTTTTAGCAGTCAGCATTCATGAAGCAGCCAAACTTTTCATGTAAAACTCACTTTTTCTGGCCTAGAGATGTACAAGACCAAATTCAGGAGAATGACAGCACTAAAAAGAAGGGAGGATCTTAGAATGGAGACAGCTGGAGAAAAACACTGAGCCCCAAATTCAATACATTAACTGTATAGAACTCAAGTCTCTGGTTAACCTATTTATTTATATGGACATATTCCAGAAGGTAAAAGAATTAAAATGGGGGGCCGGGGACGTAATGGTAGAGTGCTTGCCTAGCATGCACAACGACCAGAGTTCAATTTCTCAGTACCACATACATAGAAAAGGCTGGAAATGGTCCTGTGGCTCACATGGTAGGGCACTAGCCTTGGGAAAGCCCAAAGGACAGTTCATTCCATCCAAGAACACATAGTGAAAGGAGACATCAGATAAACCTGCAGGGGAATGTGACTGTACTAAAAAACAAGGGAATGCAAGGAGGGCACTTTGTGGTCTTTAGTATTGAGATATGTAGTCAGACTAGAACAAGAAATGCTCCTTGTGGACATTAGGCACTTGACACAATATGCAACAGAAATTAGGAAGCAAGTAAGTACTAAGTTTGGTGAAGCTGATAACTATTATGACTATAAAGGTAATATCCTTTCTGTTAGGAAACACATGTATAAGTATTTGGGGATAAGTAATTATGTGTTCAAATTTCTAGAACAAAAGTAGATTTGTATATAGAGAGAAAGACCATGGATGTTAGTGATGATATAGGTAGGATAAAATGTTAGCCAATTGGTCAGAGAAAAATTTTAAATACGTCTTCATTTATTTCCCTCTCCAATGACTTCAAGGTAACTTATTTCAAAGCAGATTCCAACACTAAGCTTCTGTCCCTCTCTTCCATTGTACAAGCTACAAAATGTTTATCTGGCAGCAAATAGGCTCTTCAGTCATGTTAGAAAAGTGAATAAAATTCCATAGAAAACAAATATTCAAATAATTTCCATAGGAATGCTGATAAGTATAATCCCTTAAGTATAGTCCCCTTCCGTTGCTGCATCTGTGCCAGCCCTCCTCTAAAAAAGACAGTGAAACTAGCAATAATGAATAGAAATGATCCCTTTAAGCCAGGTGTGGTGGCTCATGCTTGTAATCCTAGCTACTCAGGAGGCTAAGATCTGAGGATCACAGTTCAAAGCCAACCCAGACACTAAAGAACGGGAGACTCCAATTAACTACTAGAAGATGGGAGGTAAGGCTGTGGTTCAAAGAGTAGGGGGTAGCCTTGAGCTGATGAGCTGAAGGACAGTGCCCAGGTCCAGAGTTCAAGTCCAGTGACCCACCAAAAAAAAAAAATCCCTTTAAATTCCTTAGTTTATATATCACTTACAGTAAACAGCTACTAAGATGGTATCTACATATTGATAGTAGCTGAAGCATAGGCTGCTGGGTGATGCTCCATCCCCTTTGCGTAGTACATTTATGGGCAGGGTGCTGACCCCCTGCTCACCACTTAGGATGGGAAGCTTTTGGTCTGGATTTGCTGTCTGAGCGGCCACATTGGTCATGATATCACATAAGTAGCCTTTAGAATCCATTGAAAGTAGAAGCAATAACACGTTTATGTGCACTGTTTTCTTTTTTTTTTTTTTTTTGCCAGTCCGGGGCTTGGGCTCAGGGCCTGAGCACTGTCCTTGGACTTTCTCAAGGCTAGAGCTCTACCACTTGAGCCTCAGCACCACTTCCGGCTTTTTTTCTATGTATGTGGTACCGAGGAATCGAACCTGGGTCTTCATGCATGCTAGGCAAGCACTTTAACCACTAGGCCAAACTCTCGGCCCCATATGTGCACTGTTTTCAAAGAACATCCAATCATATGTATCTTGGGCAGATCACTGCACTGAGTTACCCAATCAAAGTCATCACATGTTGGTCCCCAAGTACTAGATGAATAATAGCTTTTTATCTGACTTGATTCTGTTGTAATGGGGGCTTTACATATGTGTAATAATAAAAGGTGCAATTAAATAATACCTGTACTTCATCATTCACATAAAACAAGAATACAGTGGAATCATCATCATCAGAGCTTCTCAGGAGTTGATATTAAGTGCAAGTGTGAAAGCAGAATGGACGTAGTATTTGCCTGGGTCAGCTGTGAGTCTCACTCAAAAGGAAAGAGCTTGTCCAGTGCTGTTAAACCTCGCTGGTAAGCTCACTTTTAAGCTGCACATCCTTAGATCTTGGAAAGCTACTACCCATCTCAAGCAGATATATGCTGAAACCAACCTCAGCCCCATGTCAAAGACACAAGGGACATCAGAGACTGCCTTCAAGAAGAATTTAAGATTGGTATAGCCACTTGCCACATGGAAGCTGACAACAATTGACATCAACATTTAGATCTTTTGCCTTTTGCAAAAGAAGTCCTTGCGGCCATAGCATATCAGTGGGAATCTGCAAAACCAGCTTTTCCCTGGAAGTTTTCATCAACTCAACTCTGTTATCAAAAACCATTGTCTTAGAGTTGGAGGTGTGGCTCCTGTGAGCTGCAGGTACCAAGTCTGAGTCCTGGTCTTGAACCTAAAAAAAAAAAGTCATTATCTTGACTCTTAGTGACTGTGTATGCAACCTGAGACACTCATTTACAAGGATATACATAGATAATTCTCTCACAACCCATCCCAAAGGCAACTATGGTGCTCTGCTCTTATTATATTTGACTACATAAGAAAAGCTTGTGACCATTTTAGATGTTTCCTTGACAAGTCTTTGATATCTGTGCCAGTAAAGACATTATTATCAGTAAAAGAGACTTCACTCATTTTTTGGTCCAGAATGACCCTGGCAGTAAAGTTTGATCAAGGATATGGCAGCCAAACCTTTATTAAAGTTGTTTCTGGTTTCTTGATATGTGTCTGAAATGTACTAAGCTCCTAGGAGGGTGAAGGAATTCACACCTTAGCAATATGATTCGATCTTTTTTTGTTATTGTTGACTGTGGGGCTTGAGCTCTGGGTCTGGATTCTGTCTCTGAGCTGTTCTGCTCAAGGCTAGCACTCTACCACTTGAACCACAGTGCCAGTTCTTGTTTTCTGGTGGTTAATTGGAGATAAGAGCCTCATAGACTTTTGTGCCCAGGATGGCTATAAATCGCAGATCTCAGCCTTCTGAGCAGCTAGGATTACAGGCTTGTGCCACTGGTGCCTGGCAACAATGTGAT
Organism: Megascapheus bottae; assembly: GCF_031878675.1. NCBI lineage: Eukaryota > Metazoa > Chordata > Mammalia > Rodentia > Geomyidae > Megascapheus > Megascapheus bottae. Next base: position 8,563,350 of record NC_143522.1, read on the forward strand.
TCTTAAGATGGTCCTTCAGAGTGAGTACCTGCTTGCTTCAGGAAATGCTATTGCCCAACCCAGAGCCAGAGCAGAAGTTGGAGGAGCACTAGGCTGGCTGCTTCTGTACCTGTCTGTCAGTTTACTTCTGCCTACCAGAGATCGGTTAGCCTGGTATGGCCCAGAGGTGTCCGCATGACAGGATTAATGCTGGTAGGAGACTGAAGTATTCTTGAAGACCTGACCTGGGCCTAAATAAAGTTAACAGGAGTTATGAGTCTACAAAATTTTTTTTTTTTAAATCATAGACTGGGGGCCGGGAGTTTGGCCTAGTGGTAGAGTGCTTGCCCCAGCATGCACGAAGACCCGGGTTCAATCCCTCGGTACCACATACATAGAAAAAAGCCCGAAGTGGTGCTGAGGCTCAAGCCTTGAGGAAGTCAAAGGACAGGGTTCATGCCCTGTGCTCAAGCCCCAGGACTGTCCAAAAAAAATCATAGACTGTAGGCCTAATGATATCTCATAACCCCATAATGAAGAATTAGATGTAGCATGTATTTTATTCTTCCTCAAGGCTATATATTATGTATAAAGGAAGGCCAAAACAAGCTCATTTTCCTTGCAGAGTAAAAGGAGTATTCTTATCATTTCATTGATACAGAAAATTTTTCTTTTCTTAGTGATTAGTGAGACTTTAACTTTCTTCCTTTGCAGTGTTTTTAAAGAATAACAAAATTTGTCAGTAGAAAATAACGTTTTTTTAAAAATGACACAACTTCTTATATTGTAAGCCCCTTTTTCCAGATTAAACTCTGAAATTTGTTGGACTAATGTCCAAGTGTCATTTCACCTTGCATTTCAATGTCTTCTCTTCTTTCCCCATCCTCCTTCTTATGCAATACTAGGCTTGAACTCAGGGCCTTATGCTCTCACTTGGCTTTTTTGCTCATGGTTGGTACTTTACCACTAGGCCACACTCCTTGCCCTCTATGAGACTCTTATCTCCAATTAACCACCAAAAAGCTGGAAGTGGAACAGTGGCTCAATAGTAGAGTTTTGTGCCTAGCATGCACAAAACCCTAGGTTCGATTCATGGTTACCACATACATCGAAAAAGTTGGAAGTGGTACTATGACTCAAGTGGTAGAACTCCAGCCTTGAGAAAGCTCAAAGACAATGTCCACCCTGAGTTCAAGCCCCAGGACTGGCAAAAAAAAAAAAAAAAAGTCTCATAGACTTCTGCCTGAGCTGATTTCAGACCTGGAACCTCAGATCTCGTGATGATCTTGCATCACAGGTCTGAGCCACCAGTACCTGACTCCAGTTCTCCCATCTTTTAACTTTACATCATTTGCACATATTTACTTGATTGTTCACCTCCTATAATCATAGTAGCATCTTTATGTGATACAGATGAAGACTTTTTTTCCCCACTCACTAGATAACTTACTTAGCAGCTATGGGATCCCCAACACTATGTTATACTCCATGAGACACATTGAAAGAGTAAAAAGTGGAAAACAAATTCATTGATTGCAGTCAACATAAGACATATTTAAGAAGCCAGTGCCAGTGGCTCACACCTGTAATTCTAGCTTCTCAGGAGGCTGAGATTTGTGATTCAAAGCCAACCCAAACACAAAAGTCTGTGAGATTCTTGTCTCTACTTAACCACCAGAAAACCAGAAGTGGCATTGTAGCACAAGTGAGAGTGCTAGCCTTGAGCTGAAAAGCTCAGGCACAGCACCCAGGCCCAGAGTTCAAGCCCCATGACCAAAAATAAAATAAAAAGACATACGTACAAAATACATTCCTTGGTTGCAGTCAACATATGACATGTTTAAGTGAAATGGTTTTATGTATCCAAAGTGAGGATTTATAAGAACCTTTGATGTTATTTGTAGAGCTGAGCTACTTAGAACATTGTTTTGAATTGGAACTAATCTTTGTTTCTTTGCTAATGCAGGTGGTTTTAGAATTAGGCTTAGAACAATTTCTAGGTTTTGAGTTGATGAACCGAAAAGTTTAGTAGTTGTCAAGAATTATAAGTGAAGCGATTTAGAAAGAAGAGAATAATGTTTTGTTGTTAAAGAAACTGGTATAACTGGTTTAGATAATGAGAAATATGATAGAAACAGTTAATGATTTAAGGGCCTCATGGTTTAAGGCCAGCCTGGACTTGTGGGAATGAAGACTAAGTTGGAAGAGGCTGGGGAAGGGAAAGAGGTAAGCAGTGACAGATAGGCCTGGAAAGAACTATCCTGCAGTTGAGCACTCTCGTAGAGAGCTGGAGGTTAAGGAGTATGAGGAAGTTGAGGCAGTGGAGGCTCACAGCTCAAACACTTGTTTATCTAGAGAAGCCTAGTTCAGATGAAGACTTCCCATCTACCCACTTATTTAGGATAAGGAGAACTTCTAAGTATTTGAAGCAAAAAGGAAAAGACAGGGCTGGGAGTTTGGCCTAGTGGTTAAAGTGCTTGCCTAGCATGCATGAAGACCCAGGTTCGATTCCTCGGTACCACATGTAGAAAAAAAGCCGGAAGTGGTGCTGAGGCTCAAGTGGTAGAGCTCTAGCCTTGAGAACGTCCAAGGACAGTGCTCAGGCCCTGAGCTCAAGCCCAGGACTGGCAAAAAAAAAAGGAAAAGACAGCAGGATATGATGGTCCCTGCTTGTAATTTTAGCCACTGGAATGCAGAGTCAGGAAAATGGTAAGTGCCAGGACAGCCCGAGCTACATAGTAAGAACCTTTCTTTAAAAAAAGAACGAAAACAAAAGAAAGAAATTGTGTACTTTTAGAGTGCTGTTGTATTTATTTATTCATTTTGCCAGTCCTGGGGACTGAACTCAGGGCCTGAGCACTGTCCTTGGGCTTTCCTCAAGGCTAGTGCTCTACTACTTGAACCACAGCACCACTTCTGGCTTTTTCTATGTATGTGGTACCGAGGAATCGAACCTGGGTCTTCATGCATGCTAGGCAAGCACTTTAACCACTAGGCCAAACTCCCAACTCATAGAGTACTACTTGAAGAGTGTCTATCTCACTTAATTCTTTATCATTTTCACTGCAGATCCAGAAACAGCAAGACCCATCAGTTCCAAAATCACAACCACACTAGGTCTGGTCGTCCATGCTGCAGGTAGGGTTGGATTGCGGTGGGACCTTTCCTTCCCATCACACAGAGTAGCTTAGCATACAGATCATCCATACTGAAGGGTCTTGGATTGGCCTTTGAGGCAGGTTGCTTAGAAACCCTCTATCTCAGGCATATTCTGTTAGGTTTACAGGAATGACTGTCTGTGCATTTATTTGTTTGTTTGTTTGTTTGTTTGTTTGCTAGTCCTGGCTTGAATTCAGGGCCTGAGCACTGTCCTTCTCAAGGCTAGAGCTCTACCACTTGAGCCACAGCACCGCTTCCGGCTTTTTTCTATGTATGTAGTACTGAGGAATCGAACCCAAGTCTTTGTGCATGCTAGGCAAGCACTCTTCCGCTAGGCTAAACTCCTGGCCCCGACTTGTGCATTTTTTTAATGCTTAAAAAAAAAAAAGAATAAGCTAGATGTGTTCATAGACTCAGTACTCTGGAGGCTGAAGTAGAAGGATTGTAAGATTTGGGCCAGCCTGGACTGTGTAGCAAGAACCTACCTAAGAACAAAAGCTGAGCTAGGTGCTAGTGGGTCACGCCTATAATCTTAGTTACTCAGGAGACTGAGATCTGAGGATTGTGGTTCAAAGCCAGCCTTGGCAGGAAAGTCCTTAAGACTCGTTTATCTCCAATAAACTACTAGAAAGCAAAAGCCAGAACTAGAGCTGTGGCTCCAGTGGTAGAGAGTTAACCTTGAGCAAAAGACAGCACCCAGGCCCTGAATTCAAGCCCCAGAACTGGCACCAAACAAACAAGTTGGAAATGCAACATGGAACCCTCCATTTCCATGCCCAGCAAATCTTATGGTACATGAAAATTATATACATAGTTCTAATAGACTTGCATGAAAACAGCCATGTTTCTATATTATCTGTGGCTGCTTTTTCGCAATAATAACAGTGTTGAATGGTTAGTAAATACTTCGGACCATTTGGTTTCTCCTATCTGGCCCTTTAAGTAGTTGGCAGCTCTCTGCCTGAGAATCTCATCTAGGAAAGAGCCTTGGCACAGCCTTGGTACTGAACAGCCCTGCTGCACAGGATAGGCCAGGGCAGTAGGTGGAATGCAGAAGACTCGCTACTGCTGATGGCCTCATTTGAGAGCCACAACCCAGTAGTGTAGTTCTGTCAAAGGCACATGAGGCCTAGTGTATGTATAAGATGAAGAAATGCTTCCTTTGGCATTCTTCTTGAGCAGTTTCCAGTATTACAGTTTGATGAACTAACCAGTATATTTTTTATCTTCATATATTTTCCATTAACAATAAAAATAATTGATATGGAATATTCTAGGTCTCATTCTGCCTGTCCTGGGGCTTGAACTCAGCCTCAGCACTGTCTTTGAGCTTTTTTTGCTCAAGGCTAGTGTTCTACCACTTGAACTACAGCTCCATTTCTTGCTTTTTGGTGGTTAATTGTAGATAAGAGTCTCAAGGACTTTCCTGCCCATGCTGGCTTCAAACCTTGATCTTCACATTTCAGCCTCCTGAATAGTTGGGATTATAGACATGCTATAGTGGTGCCTGGGAGAAGTATTTGTTTTAAAGATGAGAAGACTAGAGCTGGAATGTAGCTCGGTGGCAAAGTGCTTGTCTAGCAAGTACAATGTCCCGAGTTCGATCCCCAGTACCAAAAAAGAAAAGAAAAAAATACAGTTAAAACAAACAAAAGATATAAGAAGGCTAAACTTCAGGAAGATGAAGTAATTCCAGCCTTAGGTCCAGCTCTACCTGCCTCTAAAGACACATTCAGCCTACACCATTGTTGTTGTTGTTGTTTATAGAATCTTATGTTTTATTGTTTCCAAACTTAGCGGATGGTGTAGCTTTGGGAGCAGCAGCTTCTACTTCACAGACTAGTGTGCAGTTAATTGTGTTTGTGGCAATAATGCTACATAAGGTAAGCCAAGATTTGCTATTGAATATGTTTGAAATTAAAACTTTTCTGTGTCCTTAATGCCTTTCTGGAATGGAAAAAAAGTCTTTTAGTTTTTTAATTACTGTTCATTTTGGAGAATTACAAAATTCTGGTCACAGCTACTTTTTGCTATTTTCATAAATTCCTACTTGAGAGTTTTTTGCCACCATATGTCCAAACCGTTAAATTCTCTTTAGATTTCTCTATTTCATATATTTTTGTTTTATAAATATTTTTCTCTCCATGACTGGTTCTCTCTCCTGCTTAAAAAAAAAAAAACAACACAACATACACAACATGTAGAATCTTTTCTTAGTTTAGAAAATTAGTTCTTAGAAGTCAGGGCTCAGTCTTGATACTCTGGTTTTTTATTAGAGAGTTCATATCATGACATGTACATACTGATGTAGAAGCAAGCCATCCTTGTAGGGGTGCTAATAAGGGGTATTTGTCTTTCCCAGGCGCCTGCAGCATTTGGGCTGGTTTCCTTCCTAATGCATGCTGGCCTGGAGCGGAATCGAATCAGAAAGCATTTGCTGGTTTTTGCACTGGCAGCACCAGTTATGTCCATGGTGACATTCTTAGGACTAAGTAAGGTAAGTCTGAGCATGTGTGGGATCTGCCAGAACTTAGGATCTCTTATGTTGGATTTTCCAAATATATTACTTTCTCAAACCAAAGACAAAACTTAGTTGTGGGGCTAAGAGTTTAGCATGCACGAAGACTGAGGTTCAATTCCTCAGTACCATGTACATAGAAAAAGCTGGAAGTTGTGCTGTGGGTCAAGTGGTAGAGCTCTAGCCTTGAGAAACCCCAAGGACAGTGCTCGGGCCCTGAGTTCAAGCCCCAGGACTGGCACAGAAAAAAAAAGTTGTAAACACTTGTTCAAGGTAAATTCCAAGTCAGACCCTCAACATTTCCTTGTTCATATTGGTTCTAGTAGTATTTACATAAATGCATAGTCACAACCATCTACATGTGATATTGGGGTAGGCACATAAAACACCTTTGGCAATCTTTGAGAGTAGGGGATAAACAAGGGTGCTGTTTTCTCAGATTCTTCTCTTCCCGGCAGTCTTACCAGTAGACATTCAATATCTAGTTCTTTTTCACTGAACAGAGCTGCAGATCTGAAATATTTGTCATTTGTCAGCTCACAATCATGAGCACCCTTTCTCCAAGCTGGACCTTTCTGTCCCTTGTGATTTTGTCTACCTAGGCTTATAGTTCTTAGCAATAATCCTTCCCACTTGGCCTAAATGTCAGTGGGCAAGTTTAGGAGGAGAGTCGTAGAACCAAACTTAGCAATGAACTTAGCAGTTTGAAGGAACTGCTTTTTCCCATCTCCTCCCTAAAGCTCAGAGATTCATTACAGTACAATCCTGTATTAAAAGGAATATATAACAAATGAGGTAATTAAGCAGTGATTAAGCCCATTAGAGAAGGGTTTGTTGGTCTTGATTGCTAACAAATAAATTATAAACTCCTTTCCATTCACTGGAAGAGCTTGTGAGCAATATAGAGTTCCCTTTACATTATGACTTTTATTTCATTGAACAATGTAAGTTTTAGGACTTTTTCAGGAAGGTACTAATAATTCTGGAGGTATGCAGTTTTCACTGCCTCTGTGGAATGTTCTTAAAATTTGAATTTAATTGCACAACTATTCTAAGCTTTGTAGGGGTGGCTAGTGCATCTTGATAAGCACTATATCTCAAGTACTAGGCCTACAGCCTAGTGTGTAGAGGATGTTTTTTAAGTAGAAGTAGGATGAATGAATTGATATCTGAAATTGAATGTCTACATCAATCTGTTGATTCTATCCAAAGAATGTAGGTAAGGACTGGGGCATGGCTCTAGAAATAGAGCTACTGCCTAGTAAAGTTGAAGGTAAATATCAAATGCTCTCCCCACAAAGAAAAAAAAATCCAAGATAATAGATATATTAATTCTATTGGCTTAATCCATATTATACTTCTATAAATCATAACATCACTTTGTACCCATAGTATATATACATATGTGTATATGTAATTTTTAAATATTTTTACTTTTATTAACATATCTTAATATAGTACAAGGAGAGTTTACAGTGATAATTCTATAGATACATACAGTATTCATTGTTGTTGTTGTTGTTGTCAGCCACGGGGCTTGAACTCAGGGCCTTATTAGCTTTTTTTTTTTTGCCAGTCCTGGGCTTGAGCTCAGGGCCTGAGCACTGTCCTTGGACTTTCTCAAGGCTAGAGCTCTACCACTTGAGCCTCAGCACCATTTCCGGCTTTTTTCTATATATGTGGTACCGAGAAATCAAACCCGGGTCTTCATGCATGCTAGGCAAGCACTTTAACCACTAGGCCAAACTCCCGGCCCCCTTATTAGCTTTTTGCTCAAGGCTAGCACTCTACCACTTTGAGCCACAGCACCACTTCCTGCACTATTCTGTGAACAATTTATACCCTCCATTATATTTCCTTTACTCTCTTCGCACCTTCCCCCAAATTAGTGAACCAAACGCTGGTGGTTCACGCCTGCAATCCTAGTTCCTTGGGAGGCTGAAAATATGAGGACTGTGGTTTGATTCTAGCCAGGACAGAAAAGTTTTCAAGACTTCTTCTCAACTCATAGCTGGGTTCAACGGCATGTGCTTCTCATCCCAAGCTATGTGAGAGGCTGAAAACAGGATTATGGTTGTAGGCTTGTCTGGAGAGAAAAGTATGTGAAAAATTCCATGTCAGTGAAGGTGGATGTGGCTGCACACATCCGTGATCCTAGCAACTGTGGAAAGCCTGAAACAGAATGTGGCTCAGGCACACACCCAATGGAAAGTTAGACTATTCTGAAAGAATAGTGAAAAAGAAGCTAGAGACATGGCTCAGCAGTAGAGTGCCTGCCTGGTAAGCACAGGGCTCTGAGTTCATACCCAAGTACCAGCAACCAAACAAAATCAAGCAATTTGTTTATCACTGATTTTTCCAAACTCCCTGTAAATGATTTAGATCTACTCTCATGTCAAGATGTCTTCCATGCCTAAGACTGTACCAGGTATCCAGCGTGAATATTTAGTTTGGGACCTAGCCTGAATTCTACTTAATTTTTCCTTTTTGTCTTTTATCTCATAGAGCAGTAAAGAAGCTCTTTCAGAAGTCAACGCTACTGGAGTAGCCATGCTTTTCTCTGCTGGGACATTTCTCTACGTTGCCACAGTACATGTCCTCCCTGAGGTGGGCGGAATGGGGCACAGCCACAAAGCTGACAGCACTGGAGGGAGAGGCCTCAGCCGCCTGGAGGTGGCAGCCCTGGTTCTGGGTTGTCTCATCCCACTCATCCTGTCAGTAGGACACCAGCATTAAATGTTCAGGTTCCAGCCTCAGTCCATGGTTGCTTGCCATCCAGTGAGAACAGCCAGCCTGTGACAGCTGCTCACTTCCTCAGTGTCTTGTCTCACCTTGCCCATCTCCACCCGTGTTCCCAGAGGCCGGAGGGAGGTGAGAGTCAACCCCAGAGTAATGGAAAAGCTTGTAGAGTAGGAACAACACATTATGATTAGGTAGAGACTTGTGTTGTCTTTAAAAAGGTCTTTGGCATATTGAGTATTGATGTTTCTCTGAACCCTATTCTCAGGGAAGATGGAATTTAGTTTTAAGGAAAAGTGGAGAACTTCATACTCAAAAGTAAATAGTAATTATGAAAACACAGTATTCTGTAATTAAGCTAAATGTGTTTTTCCTTAGAGGCTCTGCCATTTTACCCATTGAGTTCTAACATGGTCCTCACCCTGGAAGCCTGGTGCTTTAGCATCTATGCCACATGCCTTGATAGAAGGCCACAGCACCATTCCCTTAAATGCTGAAGGTGACTGCAGTTAAATTGAAATAAGAGAAGGAGAATCAGAGCAAGACACACTGAAAGCTGACGGCTAAAAGGAGATAGCCAGTGAAAGGGATGTCTAGAGAATCTTAACCACCTCTTTGCTATGCTTTCCAGTAGTGCAGCAGAGGTGGGATTAGCTTTTGAAGAGATGAAAGGGATGCCATAAAACAATAGGCAAAATACCTGCCTCCAGCCTATTTCTAAGGGACCTAGGTTCAGGCTAGGCTTTCCTTTCATTATAGTCCCCATCACAAAGTGTCTTTGGAAAATAAGGGATACTAAATTTTAAGTGAATTTGGATAGTTATTGACAATGTTTTAATGACCTTTCTAAAAGCAAGACTATCAAAATCTGTGTTGTTCTTTTTTCTTCTTTTAAGTATTTCTTTTAGCAGGTCGACAGTCCCTCTGGCAAGGCACTTGTCCAGCGTGGGAAGCATTGTGTCTGCTCACATAAGCAAGCACCTGTAGCATGAAGAAAGTCTAGCTGTATCATAAGTGAGAAGTGTCTGCCCGTTGGCTTAAACTTACTGAAATCATGTGTATTGTGTCTTCATATTTTCCCATGCTTTTCTCCTAACTTTCTCCTCTAGCTCTTCCCCTCCACATTTGCTGCTTACTGCTGGTGGTGATGTCAGTACTGTGTGAGACGAATTCTCATCAGGACACCCACTTGTTGAGCTGTGGTGATGAAGATAGTAGTGTCTCTGTCCTTTAGTCCCTTCAAATAAGTTACTTCTGTGTCCAGCACAGATGTGTTCAGCTGTTGAAATGTCACCTCCTGGTGTGTGAGTTGACACAATCACTAATACTCAGTTAGTTTAAACAGTTGAGACAGCAGAAGTGTTTTAACAAACTAAGGTTTGCCAAAATCTGTAAAAATCCTGTTTTGTCAAATAAGTGTGTAATACTATATTAATAATTTATTTTTATTTTTTGTACCATTTGAAAACACATTACATTAAGAGGGAATCAAGACTAGTTTTTCAGGGCAGTGGATTTAGGCATTTGTACAAACATTTTGTGTGGACACCTAAGCTAGCCTGCCTGTTTTCTTCTTTCCCATTTTCATCACTGGGTCTGCAGCTGTGGAGTCACACTTGTGCGCCCTCTGCTGGCTCCAGTGAAGGAAGTAGCATAAACAGAATACGGTTTTTATATAGTGTAAAGCCAAGAGAAAGTCTGAGTGACTCTCCTGATTCATGGTAACAATGGTCCTTGATTCTAGAAACATACTTGTCAAGTAGGTAGCAAGTTTTTACGTCTGATTTGGTTTGGGTGGAAGTAATTTCTATTACATAGTTGTGTACAATGTTCAGAAATTTGTTCTGCTGGCCAAAGCCTCTTTCAGCAGTGCCTTGCCATCATGCTTAAAAACTTTGGCCAGAATATCTTGCTGAACAGGGCCTTGAGCTCTGGCAAGGATTGAACATCATACTTCCAAATTTGCCTTCCCCTCTGGACCTCACTACTAATAGGCTGTCAGAAGCTGTGGGTTTTCCCAGATCCTAAAGCTGCTGCCTTGGGAACTACTCATATTTCCCCTGGCCAGCAGGCAGAAATAGCCATACAAATCTTACAGGGCTCAATGCACCTTCCGGCAGTAGGGAACGGCACAGTGTGGCAGAGGCCCCTTTACCCGAGGAAGCGCTTGTTCACATGGCAGGCCGTGTCTCCCAGAAAGGCCACCTCAATGTTCAATCCTTACCATATTTTAGAACTGTTTGTTTTTTCCTGTTTAAAATTGCCTCCTTTGATGTGGATGCCTTAATGCTCAAACACATTTGAAAACACTAACGAACTTAGTTGCTGCCATGATTACAAATGAAATTATTGGCAACCAAAGAGATGCAGTAAATTATGAAAAACATGGTCCATCCTTCCTCATAACCAAAGTCAATCAGATTTGCAATTTTGAATCCTTTTCCTTGGTAGGGCTAGACTTTCTTCAGGTTCCATGTATTTTAAGTGGCAAATTAAGTTGAAATCATCACTCAACCCATTCTCCTCATTTGTTCTCCAAGTAGTTGCTCATCAGTTCCCATATCAGCAACTAGAGTGATGTTTCTGGTTTGATTCTGGGTTTTTTTTTTCTTTTTGTGTTTTTGGGTTGTTCGTTTGTTTTTAGGGGTTTTTTTTGGCAGTGGTTCTACACTGTAATATGGAGAGTTTATAAACACTCCTACCTGCAGCGGCTGTGTGTTCATCCCAGCCCCCTTTACCTTCTCAGTTTCTAGTTCAAAACAGCTTGTTCTGGCAGTTTGAATCACTAGAGAAAAAGAAGAGTGGCTGTTTTGAGGTGTTACTTTTTACAAAAAGGAAGCAATGTAATTGTGGTTTTTACCAGTTTACTTCTAAATGCCACTGCCTAGTTTGTTGGTTTTTTCTTGAAGATTAGAACTAGGAGGACACACAAACATCTGAGTGTGTGAAACTCCTGGCGTTAGTTAGGTACTGACCCTGGGAACTGTATATTAACAGCAGAAGTCCTTAAAGGATACTCTATCTAATTCTTGGGCTAAGAATAATGATCACAATTGTCCCCTACTGCTCAGCAGTGGTATAGGAAACTCTTCTTTGCATCCAGAAATTTCTGCTCAGTAGAGAAGGATCCACATTGCTCCAAGAGTGACATTAAACATGCTATGAAATTAAAACCAGTGGTGTAGCCTTTTTGTACCTGAAACATCTCAGTTCACCTCAGGACATCCGAAGGTGTATGACTTATAGAAAAGGACTAGCCAGCTGTTCAGGAGTATTAAATCTGCTCAGTCAAATGCAGTTGCTTAACACAAAGAGACCAGCTGTGCTCTTTGCCTGGTAGTATTTTCTGGCAGGCTGAGAGTCTCATGGGATAAGACTGCATTTTCCCTGGTTCTATGGCTTAGACAGTGATCTTAAGTGTCTCTTTTTCTGGATACTTGGTACACATGAAATCATTCCATGGATGGCTGCCTTATAATTTTGTCTTTTTCCACTTAAATTGTGAATGATTTAAAACTTTCTGATTTGTTTTCTGATAATAAATTTTTATTAGTGCATACCTCCTATGAGTGTCTCTTTTAACTTATCGTTTCTGTTTGATGACCATACTTGACTCACATTAGAGCATCCAAAAGGTAATGAGAGGAGAAGAAAGTGCTTATATCTGCATGTCCTTTAGGGAACGGGGATACAGGAACTGAGGGAAAATTGGGGACTTGTCAAACTGAGTTTCTTAGTAGCAAATAACACCACTTCTAGAAAAGAGAAATAGGCAAAAGGTGCCAACCATCATGGATGTATTTTCAAGAGCAGAGTGTTCTGTGAACATACAATATAGATGCTGGAAATAGCTGGTTCTGGATTTAGACATTTAAAAAAATTTTTTTAAATGTGTTATGAAGATGACATATGGGAGGGTTACAGTTAGATAAGTCAGGTTAAAAGGAGTACATTTCAGGCTGGGCATGGTGGCTCATGCCTGCAATCCTATCAGGAGGCTGATATCTGAGGATCTTGGATCAAAACCAGCTCAGGCACTAAAGTCTATGAGATTCTTATCTCCAGTTAACCACCAGAAAACCGGAAGTGGTGCTGTTGCTCAAGAGGTAGGGTAGTAGCCTTGAGCTGAAGAGCTCAGGGACAACACCCAGGCCTAGAGTTCAAGCCCCACAACTGACCAAAAAAAAAAGTACATTTCTCTTTGGACAATGTTGCCCCTTCCCTCTGGATTTAGAGATTTAAATGGAAATACACCTTGGGAATTTTTTTCCTGTCAAACTTAGCACTGAAGGGGGTTGGAGGCATGGCTCCTTTCATAGAGAGCTCCTTTCATAGAGAGCTAATAAGTAAGCAAGAGCTTACTTGAGTTCTAGACCTACTCTTGAACCAAAAAAGAAAACTGAGGCTGATTTTTTAAATTACTAGGAAAGACCCAGGTGCTAGTGGCTCACGCCTATAATCCTAGCTTCTCAGGATGCTGAGATCGGAAGATCACAGTTCAATGCCAGCCCAGGCACTAAAGTTAATGAGATTTTTATCTCCACCTAACCACCCAAAAACCAGAAGTGACGCTGTGGCTCACGTGGTAGAGTGCTATCCTTGAGCTGAAGGGTTCAGAAACAGTACTCAGGCCCGGACCTACCAAAAAATAAAATAAAAATTACTGGAAAAGATTATACCAAGTTATGCCAAACAATTGGTTTTACTGTAACATTCTCATACATATATATAAAATGTACTTAAATCCTGTTATGAGACTGTAACAGAGTGATGTTAAACTTTATTGGTCTCATTCTCCCTTTCCTCTTCTCAAATAGTCTACCTTTTATTGCCATGTCTTTAAAAAATCTTCCTTCTGCCAAGCGCAAGCGCAAAGGCTCATGCCTGTAATCCTAGCTACTCTGGAGGCTGAGATCAGAGGATCAAAGTTCAAAAGGACCTGAGACTCTTAGCTCCAATTAACCTCTAGAAAACGGGAAGTGGGGCTTGGCTCAAGGGTAGTGCAGCAGCCTTGAGTTGAAGAGCTTAGGGACAGTGCCCAGACCCAGGGGTAGTGCAGTAGCTTTAAGCTCAAGAGCTCAGGGACAGCGCTCAAGCCCAGGGGTAGGGTGGTAGCCTTGAGCTGAAGAGCTCGGGGACAGTGCCCAGACCGAGTTCAAGCCCCATGACCACAAAAAAAAAAATGTCTTCCTTAGACATATGAGAAGAGGCTTTCTGAGTATGGCTTATTTCATATAACATGATCTCCAGACTTTGAAGACCCCATGATCAGCAGAGAAGTAAACACAGAGAAAACCTCCAATCCAGACAGATGTCCACTAGAACCAAGAGAAAGGTGTTCTTTCACCTCAGTTTAGTGCCACATGTGGAATCTAGAATGGGAGGTGAGTGATGGAATTGGGTAGGGGAGGGAGGCAGGTTCCATGGAAGACACTTGATGCTGCCCTAGGGATGAGTCAAGAGTGCAGATCTTTTCCTATTTCTGTTTTGTGGTCCTGAAAGGAAGCTTGGGCCTAACACAGACATCAGGCTGACATTGCTGCTGGGACAGCTCAAAGAAGCTAGAATGTGTTCTTGGATCTTTCCATTACTACTAACCTCAAAATAATCAGAAAAGACATGGCCTGCCTACCTGCCTGAAAATGAGGTCAAGTCTGAGGGGGCAGGGAGCAGAGGGCATGGCATTTTGGGAAGAACCATCTGCCTGGTTTGCTGGAAACTTATGACCAGATCATGTGACTGAGGAGACCCTTGTCCGTTTTCTGTCAGGGACTATTTCTGCTGTATGTTTGGGGCTCCAGTGTGTTGAATGAGCCTGTGTCTGCCTCACTCCAACAGAGGTCAGTCACGCAGAGTTCACATAGTTCTTCCTCTTGGACTGCTGAGTTGAATCGGTCCTGTAATACCTGTTTTACTAATCAGGAACCATCTCTGAGCCCAGAGGCAGGAGTTATATCATGCAGGCAAAGCTGTCTCTAGCATCCTTCTGCTGGTACTTCACATAGTATGTCTGCAGCTACAAGGGTGAGGGTTTAGCCAAGACATCTTACCCTGCCACTTTTTCCACAAGCCCTGTGAACCTGTTGTGTTCTAGGAAGGGACTAGCTGAGTAACCTTGTATTTGTGTGTGTGTGTGTGTGTGTGTGTGTGTGTATGTGTGTGTCTGCCAGCTGTGGGACTTGATCACTGAGCCTGGGCGCTGTCCCTGAGTTCTTCAGCTCAAGGCTATTGCACTATCCCTTGAACCACAGCACCACTTCTGGTTTTCTGGTGGTTAATTGGAGATAAGAGTCCCCAAAGACTTCGGTGCCCCAGCTAGCTCTGAATGGTGATCTTCAGATCTCAGCCTCTTGAGTAGAATTACAGGCATGAGCCATCCTGCATACAGCCTTTTTTTTTGGTTTTTCTCCTCTGGGAAGGTAAACAAAGGATGTGCCTACTGGCTTAGTTCAAAATTGCAAGCAAGGTAAGTAGGAAGCAGCACACTGAAGACATCAGCTGCACACCTGTTAAGACCCTGAGTTTCCATCCCAGCTGGTCTTCCTCGGGTTGCCCATAAGATTAGACAGTCCTGACCCGCTTGGTATGGGGCCCTGGATTGCCCCCCTGCTTGTTTTGTCTGCTCCAGTTGTTGGACATTCCCTCCCACTAACTGAGCAGAAAACAGTGGAAGCAGAAAGCTCTCATGGCTGACCTGATACCATCTGGGCTGTTAGTCAAGGGTTAAGGGAGCAGTGATGGAACGAGTGTTTTTTGCCTCCCTCTGTCTTCCCACCCAGTCTTAGCCACAGGTCTATCTTCATGTTCCAGATGCTGATGGAATGAACAAAGATAAGTTTCTCTGCCATTAAAGAAACTTTGGATTCATTTCTCCATCAAATGATCTTTGGGCACACCCTACCCTCCTCTCTGCCCCTGGCTCACAAGCTCATCTTTGCCACAAGTGGCCAAAGGTGCTTCTGATATGATTCAACAGAAAAAGGAATGAGTTTGCCAGAGAGTCAATTCTGAGGTAAAGCTTCCAGAATGGTACCCAAAATCTACCGCAGAATAATCTAATAATCTCACAGTCTTTAGTGCTCAGACTGGCTTTGAACCACAATCCTCAGATCTCAGCTTCTTGAGTAGCTAGGATTACAGGCGTGAGTTACCACGTCTGGCAAAAAAAATTTAGTGGGAATAGAAAAGAGAAAGGTGTGCTTTGTGCTGTTATAGATAGCTCCATCCACGGTTTTTACCTGGGGCGAGTTAATAACATCCATCTGTAAACTGATTTGAGTCTCGGGCTAATCATGTGCAAACTTCTGATCCAATCCGACTTCTTCACGTGAGGAATCAAAGATCCTGAGTGGAGAAGGTGTTTCCTAAAGGGACAGATGAGATCGTGGCTGGCCAGAGATGGCCTGGAAGGAAGCAAGCCTTCCCAGGCTCCAGAGCCAGGAGAAGCGGCAGTGGGGCGTGCACCCGGTGGGGAGCACCAGCCAGGAGCGCAGATAAATCTCGGATACAAACGGCCCAGACTGAGATTGTCACCGAGTGCCTTAGGTGCAGCCTGCCAAGTTCCAGTAATCCGATCCCCGCTGGCCTGAGGGGGGGACTCACCTGCGAGGCGGGGCCACCAACCTTGACTGGACGTTTGGGGACCCAGGACCAGCACAAGTGCCCTCTTACCGGGCCACCCGCCCGCCAAGAGGTTGGGGCTTGTCGGCTTTGCGTGAAAGGAAGGTCAACCGAGCCTCCCTCGGCTTACAGAGGGGACTACGCGAAGGCTCATCTGGAATCCCAAGTCCAGGACACCACGCCCTTGCGCCTACCTCTCCAGCCTCCAGAGACCGCAGGTATCTGCGAAGCCACTGCAGTCCACCCAAGAGCCACCGGGACCCCCGTTTCCAGCGGGGCGCGGGGCGGGCGGGCCGGGCGCCTGGGCTGTGGGTGGACAAATCACGGCGCGGACGCGGGCCGGGGCCTTCCGGACGCCCTCCAGCCCGCGCCCGCCCTGATTGGCGCGCACCTGTCACTCCCAGCCAATCGGGGCCACCAGAACTGGGGCTGGAGGGGGGAGATGCTGCGGGCTCCCGGCTGAGCCGCCCTCCCCGCGGAGTTCCCGCCCGGCCCGCAGCCGTCCCCAGCTCGGTCTCGGGCGCCGGCCGCGCGCCCCGCACCCCTCGGCGGCGCGCTCCGGGCTCGGCGCGCCTCCATGCAGCCGCCCCGGGCCCGGCTCGCTCGGCCTCTCCTCAGGCTCGCGCGCTCGCTCGGACGCGCCCCGACGGCGCCCCGCGGCGACTCCGGCCGTCCTTCCGGCCCCCTGCGCCGGCGGCCGTCCGGCTGAGACATGATGTTCACGTCCAAGTCCAACTCGGTGTCGCCGTCGCCATCCCTGGAGCAGGCCGACTCGGACGCGCTGGACATCAGCACTAAAGTGCAGCTTTACGGGGTGCTGTGGAAGCGGCCCTTCGGCCGACCGTCAGCCAAGTGGTCACGGCGGTGAGTGCGTCCCTTTGCCCTCAGATGACCTCCGGGAGGGAGGGAGCCACCCCCCTCCGGGCAGTGCTTTCCTCTGTGGCCTTGGTTTCGTCCCCGTTTCACCCTGGAAGACGCAGAGCTTTGCGGACGATTCCCTCTCCTGAGGGCTCGGGTGGGACCACGGGCCTGGAAGCAGCTGGGAATTGTCTGTGGAATGAGCCGAGCCTCGAGTGGGGACTTTGGGTGTGGACTGCCGACATCATCACGAGGGAGTGGGTCAAGTTTCACCAGACTGTACCCCTAAAGTCCTACCTCCAGCCAGAAATACCCTCTGGGGACCTCCACGGCCATGCCATCCCTTCACCCAGGTCCAGAGGGACCAACTCAAAAGTGGGGCACCAGTGTCTCCCTCCCATCTGCCTTAACTTCTATGTGGAGCTTGAGCCAGTGACCCTTCTGGAAGGCTCGATCCAGCAGAGGGGAGGGCGGGCCAGGAAGTATAGGTGGGAAGAAGTGTTGGCAATCTTTCCGAACTGCCCCTTGAGGTATATGGAGGGAAGAGTCCAGAGTTTGGGGTGGGGGATCTGGACCTTTTCAGATGGATGATGCTGGATGGGAAAGCAGCTTCCACCCGCACCACCCTCCTTCCTCATCAGACAGCTGCTTTTCACTTCCAAAGGAGCCGGGAGGTATTAGCAGGAGGAGGAGTTCACCGTACTGATAGGAAGCTCCCCAAGCTGGCTGCAGGTGCCGGTCTAACTTCAGATCTAACGTTTATTTGCTGCTGAGCGCTCAGCTGCTGTCCTGCCAGGAGGGTTCACCCCTTCTAGGAGGGTAAGGATGTAGCCACATGCTCCTTCCCCTTCCCACACTGTGAGTCTGCCCCAAGCAGAGGGGCCTCCAGAGTTCCCAGCAGATCTTATGTGGCTGGGATGCTCAATTTTGATGAATAATTTAGTATTTCTATAAGACCACAGAACAAATGGAGCTGTGGATGGCAGTTTGTATTTTTACACAGCTGGTGTTAGGTACTTACTTTTATTCTTATGTAGACCTCGAATTTCTCTAAAGTTCAGTTTTATCTCTGGTGCTTTAACTGAAGGTTTGGAACAGCATGAAGGTTATGTGGGGGGGAGTGGGGGAGAGAGAGCCAAGCCTCTAGGTTTGGCTGCCTGAGCTTCAGGCCCCTGAAGGCCAGTGGAAGGCTGTCTCTGCCAGGGCACTAGGGGTTGGGAGAGTGGGGAGGAGACTGCTGCCTGGAGACTCAGGCACCATTAGCAGGATAGCCCTCTTCTGCCTCAGCTGTTCCAGGAGCCAACTCTCCTCTTCATAAGGTCTGGCTAAGGTCCTGAAGTATTCCTCTGGGTTCTGTCATCCAGAATTTTTCTTGCCAGGCACTTTCACCTGGTTGCATCCGGTAAATGCTAGTTGCCTGAGACACTCGCCTCACCCAATCCCTGAGTAACTCTTGCACCCATAGTTGATTTGGAGACTGAAATGAGTCTGGAGGAAAACACTCTCAACTAGAAAGTGTGATGATGAAGCAGAGGACAACCTGGGGAGCCTTAGCAGCGGGCTTGAGGCACCCAGACCCTCTCCATCTGTAGCTCCTACAGCCACTCCCAACCCGGTCAATCAAGGTCAGAGCACTACCCAGAGCACCGCTCTATAAATACAGCTCCAAGTCAAGTCCTCCAACCCCCTTTGAAGAAAATTGCCCTCTTGGTTCCTTTTCCCTCTCCTGGAAAGAATTAACATCTCATCTGCCCGTCAAGGCCAGCTTATGCTCCACACACACACACACACACACACACACACACACACACACACTCTTCTGTTGAGTGCTAGCCAGAGGGTGAGGGTTGGGGGAAGTGGGAGACATTATGCTCAGCCCAACTCCCACTGGCTCCCCAACAAGGCCCCTTGGGTTCCAGTTTCCCATTTGTGATGTAGTCAGTGGACATGAGCTAATTAGCAGCCACCGGAAAGCATTGGGACAAGGCAAACCCAGGCCACTGCAGAGGTTTGCCATTAGAACGATCGATGCCCTGGTGGGCAGCTGAGGGGAGGGGGCCTAGAAACTTCCATGTGCATAAATAACTAGTGGGCAGGATGGAACTGGCTTCAGCTGGCTAGGCTCTATAAAACCTCTTCCCGTCAAGATCTGTTTTAGGATTGTGACCTCTATCTCCCACTATCCAAGCAGTACTACCAGTTTGGGGTGGGAAGATGTCCTTGAGTTTAATTGCCTGCTTATTTTTCCATGGGTAATGCAAAGGGAAGGGAAAAGAAGCATTAATTAGGAGGGAGGAAAGGATCTAGGAGGGGCATCTAGAGGGTACAAGGAAATGACTCTGATTCTGTCTTCCTCTTGGTCTGACAGCGGTGAAGACATCTGGGCAGCTCAGTAAGGGGGCAAGAGGGAGAGGTCAGCCTGGCTGGTTGGTTCCTGGGTTTAATGCTTTTATCAGCACTCCATCCCTTCTCCCAAATCCCTGAGGGGAGCCCACACAATTTCTTCCCATGACAGAGACATCTACACTCCTTGTCTCTTTTCTCCATTGGTGCAAGGTAGCCAGTGGGGTCCAGCGGAGCCCCAGCAGTCTCCTTGTTGTGAACCACCAGTGGCCCCCAAGCAGAGAGCGAGGATTTATAGTGTCACTTAGGTGCCAAGGGTTCCATGGGACAGTGTCCACATGTTCCAGTTCTCAGGTAGCAACCTGCACAGATATGGAAAGATTATCTGTACAAATGGTAGTCATCATACCGAGAAGACTGGGGAGCCTCTTCCCACATGGATTTGAGGCCTGCTTCTCGGAGGTTACACTGTAATAATGGACTTACCGTTATTGCAGAAAGGAATGTTATTGGGCTGCCAGTCTCTGTGCTGCACTTCAGAAGGAAGGGAGTGGCACCTAGGCACACAGCCTATGTGCAGGGCAAATGCTGGGGAGGCTACACACCTTTGCCCACTAGTCTGATGCTGGATGGCAGTAGCTCTTAGCAGCCTTCCCTGCCCTTACCCCAACACTCCAGTTCTCAGTACAGAAGCCAAGACACACTTTTGCAGTGTAAGCCCATCAGGTCCCTCCTGCTCAAAGCCCTCAGAGAAAAAGCCAGGTTCCTCAAAGTGCTGGTGTGACTGTCAGGATCTTTATCCTCCATTCATTTTGGCCCATATAAGCACCTGCCTGGTAGGATGGCTGAGTGTTAACACCTTGAGTGTTAAGTACACTGACAGAGGTAATTGTGTGGAGGCAGGCATGGCTTGTGGTAAGAGCTGAAGGAGTGTAAGCTGCCATTGTTATTACAGTAGTCAGGAGCGTAGCCAGGAGCCGGCTTTCAACTGTGCAAATCTTTCCAGAGCCAGGCACCTTTCCACCTCAGGATCTTTGCACCTTTGGGTTCTATTGCCTGGAACAACTTCTCTTTGCTCAAAAATCAACTTTCGTTAAGCTGGGAATGTGACTTACTGGTAGAGTGCTTACCTAGCATGCATAGAGCCCTGGGTTCAATTCTTCAATACCACATAAACAGAAAAGGCCACTGGTGCAGTGGCTCCAGTGGTAGAGCACTAGCCTTGAGCAAAAGAAGCTCAAGGACAGTGTCCAGGCCCTGAGTTCAAGCCCCAGCACTGGCTAATAATGATGATGATGATGATGATAATAATAATCGCCTTTTGTAAAGTCTGAGGTAGGGTCTTGCAGTCCAAGCTGTCCTCACTCAAAATACTCCTCAGCCTCTTGTTTCCATTTCCTTGAGTTTATTTAAATAAATATTATTTTGTATGGTAACGTAAGGCAGGTGTTTTTTTCCTCCGTCAGTCTATAGGTTAAAAACCCCAAAACTCAGAGTGGGGTGTGATTGTCTAACCCCTACACCACCAGTCATCTGGTGGCAGGTGTGTCTGGCACCTACCTTATGCAGTGTTACCTGCAGAAGATATCTACCTCACCCATGGGACTGCAGTGGCGTGGCCTTGCCCTCCAGAAGCCCACTGACCACATGTGCTGTGGCAGTAGGTGCTAAGAACCAAGAGTAGATGTCCAGACACCACTGCAGGCTGGTGCTGGTGTGAGGATGAGAACTGGGTGAGGAGGGCTCCACCAGAAGAAGCATGGAAGGAGGCCAGTTGGAGCAGCACCATCTCCATCTGAACTCCACAGCTCTCTAGAACATAGGGACACTGAAAGACAGAAATGGTGGGAAAGTGGAGTGGTGGGGAGGTAGGAGGGCCAGAATGTTACCCAGTTCAGAAGGAGGTAGTATTCTTGGGCTCTCTTAGAATTGTTGGCATTAGCAGTGTCACCAGGATCCACCGGGCTGTATTTGTTATGTGATTGGGCAGAGAGGGTGAGACAAATAAAGAAAATGGATTGAAGCCAAGTGCAGTAGTGTGCATCTATAGTTCTACTTTGGAAGCTAAAGTATAAGGATTGTGGGTTTGATACTAGCCTTGACTCAAAAACCAAAACATCCACACCAACCAATTCATTGGCATGAGGCTCACACCAAAACAGAGCTGCACTTCATCTGCTTAGGAGAGGAGAGATGGCAGCTCTCCCAGACCCATGCCTGCCCCTCCACTTGCGGCACAGAAGCTGTGTCCTTAGAGAAGGTCCCACAGCTGAAAGATCCTGCAGAGATTCCTGCTTGTTGATGCCCACCAGAAACTTCTCCAGCACCTCAAAAGAAGGTGCTTTCAACTAGTGGTGTTAAGAGCAGGCTTTTAGATGAGTGCTGGTGGCTCACATCTTCAATCCTACCTACTCAAGAAGTTGAGGTCTAGGTTGGGAGTTTGGCCTAGTGGTAGAGTACTTGCCTAGCATGCATGAAGGCCCGGGTTCAATTTCTCAGTACCACATACATAGAAAAAGCTAGAAGTAGTGCTGTGGCTCAAGTGGTAGAGCTCTAGCCTTGAGAAAGATCAAAGGACAGTGCTCAGGCCCTGAGTTCAGGCCCCAAGACTGGCAAAAAAAAAAAAAAAAAAAGGATGATGGCTCAAGGCCAGCTTGGGCAGGAAGAAGGAAGGGATCCATTTCCAAAATACCTCACAAAAAGCAAGGCCAAATGTGGCTCAAATGGTTGTCTGAACGCTAAGGAGACACAAACCTTGAGATCAGACTCGAGGACTGGAGCATTACAAACATGCACACATACACATACCAAACATACTCACAAAAAAACAGGATGTTGGGGTGGGGGCTGACAGTTCTGTAGCATTTGCCTTTCATGATATAAATAATCCATGGCTAATATCAAGTGGCTAATACCTGTCACTAAATTCAGAGCAGGTGAGAGGTGCTCACTGTTGTGTATTATAAGCCATCCCAACAGGTACAACGTGCCACTGCTTGACTTTTCCCCCTTGCAATAGTAGCTCAGAATGCTTATGAGTTTTGTTCACAGTGCATCACTGCAATTGTGCTGTGGAGGAAGGAGTCAGCCATTCTGGGTGTCTGAGTCCCAGGGATTTTTGAGGCTCCCTGGACGCTTCTCCCTGGAGAACACTTGTTACGCATCGGTTCTTTAAGAAGCCCCAGGGTGGGCCCAGGGTGTGGAGCTGGTGCTGAGGAATCACTTCCCCCTTAGCCAGAAAGTACAAAGGGCAGGCGCAGTGCTCCTCTGTGAGACTTGAATTCTGAAAGGAGGCTGTGAGCAGTGTGTAACATAAAGGCTGTTAGGAGCTGCAGACTGGCCTTACCAGCTAGGTACTCAGTTCCATTTGGTTGCTGGCTCTCAAGAGGACACCAAAAGACCCATCCTGCACTCACGTGCCTCCCGTCCTGTGTTATGCATAGAGGAACCCGAAGTGTCTGGAGGTGATAGTTTGAGGTGAGGGTACCCAAAGGGATAGGCCACAGGTGCTCTGCTATGCCAAAGGTGTCAGTTTGAGGCACAGAGGCAACCAGCCCTGGAAGCCAGCCTGGACCTCCCTCCTCCCTGCCCTGGTGTGGGGCCTGCTCTGTCCACAGGGGAAGCTGGCCAGCCAGCTGAGGCCTTTGTGCAATATGGAGTGTGAGCTCTTGTCCGGACAGACCTCACCCCTTCTCTCCTGGTTGCTGTTTTCTTTCCATCACTCACTTTAGGTTTTTTATCATCAAAGAGAGCTTTCTGCTTTACTACTCTGAGAGCGAGAGAAAGAGCTTTGAATCCAATAAGTACTTCAATATACATCCCAAGGTGAGATGCCTCTGGCCATAAAGCCACTGGTCTGGGGGTGGGAGTGGAAACATAAGGGATGTCTTGCTGTGGTCTAGCCGAGAGTCTGGAGAGAAAATTCTGTCAGGACCCAAGACCCCTACCTCCTCTTGAGTTGGATCTGTACTCTCCTCTATGCCCCAAAGCCTGGCCACCCCTTTCTCTTCCTTATGGAACTCAGTTCTGGCCTCTGTCTAGTAATGCTGGGGTGGGGTCTGGTCTGGTCTGGGATATTGGCAGCATGTGGCTTTCTCCAGGGGCCCCAAATGATGAGTTGAGCAGACTGTAAGCTGCCTATTCTGCTTCTTCCTCAGGGGGTCATCCCTCTGGGGGGCTGCCTGGTGGAGGCCAAGGAAGAGCCCAGTATGCCTTATGCCATGAAGATCTCACACCAGGACTTCCATGTGAGTGTCAGGGGAAGATCGGCTTCTTGCTTTTTGTTCCTCCCTGAACAACCCTGTGCAGCATGGCCTGGGAGGTCTCTCAGTGCCTGGGACAGCAGGGTGGGGGAGGTAGGAGTGGGCCTTCCTCAGAATGGCACATTCTGGCTCTTCTTCCTGGCAGGGGAATATCTTGCTGGCTGCTGAGTCCGAGTTTGAGCAGACACAGTGGCTGGAGATGCTGCAGGAGTCTGGGAAGGTGTAAGTGTCTGCCAGGAGGGCTTTGGGGGAGCCAAGAGAGAAGGAGCTGGGCTGGGCTGGGCCTCCCCAGAACTCCATGCCTCTCAGCTGGCATCCTGACACAGAGATTTGACTGGGGGGGTGGAGTGGGAGGAGACAGCTCAGGCTTTAGAGCCCGTGTTAGTGTCTCATAAGTGAGTGAGCAGTGACAGGTGGCCAGCCATTAGCCACCAAGTCTTGGGAGTGAATCCAGTGCCACTAGTTGTAAACCATCCCTCCATTTATTTCACCTCCCCAGACATGTAGTTAATCCTAGCAAAGACTAGAATGAAGATTTTGTAAATCAGAATTTATAGATCATAGAAGCCCCAGCCTAACACAGTCATCTGTACACATACACACACACCCTGTGTAAGCTCCTGCCCATTCAAGCTGAGTCATAACTGTGGTCTGACAAATGACTGTCATGGATGCCCTGTGCCTGGCTTGGTGCTAAGTACTAGGCATGTGGTATACAGAAAGCTAACCAGGACGTAATCTCTGCTTTGCTCTGCTCTGCTCTGCAAGATCTCTTGGCCCAGGCCCCATGGCCCACTTTGCAACCCAGCCAGCCTCCAGTTACTGTAAGCGATCAGTGCTGGTGGCCTGGAGCCCAGTGTCCAGAGTAAGCACCAGCTGCGATTTGGGAGAATGATCGAGTATAAGGAACACACATTCACCTTCTCCTCAGCCCTTCTGCTTTAACGATTTTGTATTTTTCTTTGTTCTCTTCTGTCCTGTCTGCCCTCCCTCCTCAGGACCTGGAAAAATGCCCAGCTGGGAGAAGCCATGATCAAAAGCCTGGAAGCCCAGGGACTACAGTTGGCCAAGGAAAAGCAGGAATATTTAGGTTGGCTGCATAGGGGGAGTGGGCGGGCACCTGAGGTTCCCTGGTGGCAGCACTTGAGGTCCCAGATGATAGCCAGGAGCTAGTGGATGGCTCAGGCAAGGGGTGGAGAAGTCTCTGGTGGGGCTTAGTGGGTAGTTTGATGCCCAGAAGGCTTTAAGGTGCAGAAAATGTCCTTGTGGCCAGCACGACTTGGGTAAAATAACCTGGGCTCTAGACTCAACATTGGTGCCCATCTCCTAACTGGGTCTGTCTTTAGACAGTTTAACTTCTCCAAGCCCTAATTTCTACTTTCTTAAGATAGAGACCTCCTTCCAACCCCAACCATTTTCAACCTGGCTGCAGGGGTCTAAGCTCTGTAACTCCCCCACCACACACATACACACACACGCTGATAAGCACAGAAGGAAGTGAGGTGAGATCTGGTTCCTTTGCCTGGGACCCACTATCCCTTCCACCTCCTTAGACTCTTGCAGTTCCCCTCTGCTGACTCTAGACACCACTCTCCTCATCCTGGAGACTCTGCCTCCTACTAGCTGGGGAGGGACTGAGGACCAGTGGGTAGAGACACAGCAGGGACCCACTTGGGCCTCTGGCCTCATAGCCCTATCAGTGCACAAAGCAAGAATGATGACCAGAAAAGAGGCAAGTGGTTAAGGCCAGCAAGGCAGCTTCATTCAGCAGAGCTGGTCCCAGAGCCAGCTGACCTCTTCTCTAAGAGAGAGTGGGGGTGATGGAGGCCACCCTCAGGCACTTGCCCCTGTAGGACCTGTGGTCTGAGCTTCTCGTGCGTGTGTGCTTGCTTTGACAGACAAACTGATGGAAGAGACCGAAGAACTCTGCCTACAGAGGGAGCAGAGAGAGGTAGGAGTTCTGAGCATGCTCAGAATGGCACCCTTCCCCCTCCTTGGCAGCTGCATTTTGTATCCAGCTTAGGGGCCATGCAGAGGGCTGGGCATCCCCAGAACTTGCTGAGAAATCAGGCAGGGTGGAATACAGATGCCAAGTGAGTTAATAATGTGAAGAACTTGCTGTAGTCTCTTGGCGGTGTATGTTTCCTCATCAGCTCTTAGGAGGAAAGAAACTGGATAGGTGAGTCCCACTTTCTGGAGAAATATCCACCCAAACCTTTATCTGCTTGGCACTGATACTCTTGGAGCTCTAAAGGTCTGGTATCTTTATGGGACTTCAGGCATCCTAATGGTGATTAGCTGTAAGCAGGCTTATTGTAGGCCTGTAGAGTCATGGCAACTCTTGCCACATTTGAGCCAACAAAGTCCACGTTATTCCAAATGTCTCTATAGACTTGGTCTTACCTGTCTTGAGGCAGAATTCCTACACCTGAAGGACAGGGCAGGGTCATGATTAGTAGCTCAAATTCTGGGGTCAAGCTGCTTGTAACTGTGTTTGACCTTACCAACTTCTAGCTGTGTGGCTTCCAGTAAGTTGCTTAACCACTCTGAATACCAGTATTCTCATCTGAAAAACAAAGTGATGATTAAAGAAGATGTTACATATAAAATGTTTTGTGTATAGTATGTGCTCCATGATTATCTATAGGCTACTTTATTTACAGTACTTGGGCTTGAAACTAAAACCTTGCACACGTACTAGGCAAGTTTTACCACTGAGGTACAGCCTTAGCCCATTTTTATTTTTACTTTGTGATGAAGTCCTGCCAGGTTGCCTAGCCTCGTAAGTAGCTGAGATCACAGGTATGCGCCATCATGTCCCTCTTACGTAATTAATGTTGAGCCTATCCTGCAGGAGAAGTGTCTGGGGTCCAAAGCTGTGGAGTGTCTTGTCCAGATAGATGAGAAGGTCTGACTTGTTCATTTCTCTGCCCTGTCTACTTCTCTGCCTTGTCTCTACTATTGTCCTCCTGGGCAAACCACATTGCTGGGGCCATCAGCCTTGGTTCCATTCTCATGAACTCTAGACTTTCCCAACCACCCCTCCTGGGGCTCTCAAACACAGAAGTACTATGTCCTTTTTGGACCTTAAACCTTCCATTGCCTGATCTAGCATCTGGCTTAAGATGAGAGCTTAATAACTGTCGGTGGAATGAACCAATAAAACGAACAACTTGCAACTTTGCATTACATCTTGTTATTTATTTATGTATTTACTTACTTGTTTACTTACTTACAGGGCTTGAATTCAGTGCCTGGGCACTATCCTCGAGGTTTTTTGCTCTACCACTTTGAGCCACAGCTCCACTTCTGGTTTTCTGGTGGTTAATTAGAGATAAGAATCTCACAGACTCTCCTGCTTGGGCTCACTCTGAACTGCAGTTCTCAGATCTCAGTCTCCTGAATAGCTAAGATTACAGACATGAGCTACCAACACAGTTTACATCTTGGTTTTAATCCAACTCAACAATTCTCCTTGATTTTCCTTCTTTAAAAATTTCATCAGTTATGTTTAACACTTATTCTTCCAACTGGACTTCAGAGTCACGTTCTTGATTTTTTTTTTTTTTAAAGAAAGAGTTAAAAATTGTAGAGGCCGGGAATTTAGCCTAGTGGTAGAGTGTTTGTCTAGCATGCACGAGGATCCGGGTTCGATTCCTTGGTACCACATACATAGACAAAAAAAAAAAAAAAGCCAAAAGTGGTGCTGTGGCTCAAGGGCAGTGCTCAGGCCCTGAGCTCAAAGCCCAGGACTAGAAAAAAAAAGAATTGTACATGGGACATAATTTGGAGAACTAGCACTGTGAAGCACTGAATCTCTCTTTGCCAGACTTTGTGCCTCTGTGTCTCCCAGTTCTCTTCTAGCTCAGTGGAGTTTTGGCATTTTCTTTACTCATCCCCAGACATGGTAAGTGAGCCTTTGGTTCAGTGTCAGCAACTTACAGATTGGTGATCAAGAAAGCTTGCAATCGAGTGAAGCAGCAACCACTAGCCACGGGAATGGAGAGGAGACTTATCCATCAGAGAGGCTAAATCTGGGGCAGCTGTCAGCTGGAGGAAAATTTAGACACTCTATCTAGGTCTTTAGCTGGGAAATTAGGCCAGCAGAGACCCACTGAACACAATCCTTACTGCCATAGCCTGTTGACAGAGGAAGGTTGTTAAATTCGAACTTTTTCTGGAACAAGTTGGGAGTAAGACTCAGGCCCAGCTGTACTTACATGGAGGCTGTTCTGGACAGGAAGAAGAACTTTCAGGTTCATACTCTGTGGCATGTTCTCAACAAGGAATGGAAGTCAGGTTTAATTCCTGGGTAGACCATTGGATTAGTGAGTTTTTCCTTCCCTGACTAGTTCATCGATTGGGTGGGACCACCTGTCTTCTGTACCTTCTGCATCTCCACTCCAGGTCAGAGATTATTGGATATGCTTTGGACCACAGAAAGAGTGAGTGAGAAGTTGAAGATTTCCATGGTAATTTGTGAGGTCTGTGGAAGACTCAGCGTCAAGAGAGCTAAATCAGTGTCTCAACTTTCTTGCTGACTTCTTGGACATACTATTGACATCTCTGAAGTTCAGATTCTCCATCTGTGATATCCTAACAAAATAATGCCAGTTTCCGCCTGCTTCTCAGGTTGCTGCAAGGATCAGTGGAATAGAATTCAGGAAAGTGTTTTGTGTACTTCTAAGACCCATGTAGATACACATCAATAACTGTGCAGCTCTAGCATCTTTCACACGGCAGGAAAGGCCCGAGACTCCAGGTCTCTTCCTATTTATGAGTTCAAGAATCAGATAATTTCTCCCTCTCCCCCTCCCATTCCCTCTGCTTTTCTGTAGGAGACAGAATAGAAAGTAAATCTGTACATGAAAGATTTACTTAGAACTGAGTCCCTGCCTGACACATTATATATTTTGTTTTGTAATGCTATTCTAATATGTCTGATTGTTTTCATAATAATTGATTTCTGCATTTGATCAAAATTCCCAGTCTAATTTTATGTATATAGGTAGATAGATAACACACTAGGTAATAACTTTGTACCCTTAGTACACAATGGGAGCAGGTGCCTAGAACATATTAAACATTCAATAAATTTGTGTAGCATAAATGAATAAGATAAAATGTAAAAGAAGACACTGGGGCCTTTCTTGGAATTGGGTTGAGCCTGGAAATTGCTTGTGAAGAATCTTTACTGAATGAAGTCTTCCTAATTAGGGGCCCTTCAGTGCATTCTTTTCAAGAGCATAATTAGTTTTATTGAGAACTTGAAAACATGTCCTGTGAAGCATGGCAAACAGATATTGTTTGGCTTGGAAGACAAGAAACTGGGGAATGGAACAGCTCTTTGAAACACTGGAAAAGAATTGAGGTTTATTCCATTGCCCCCCAGGGGAGGAGATTGGAACCAGTAAAGGAAATTGGGAAGAAGGTAGATTGTGGCTCTAATTCTTTGGAAGGAATTGCCCTCTTTCCTTACATGGGCTGTGCCACCAAGCACTGGCCAGGCATTCGCTACCCCCTGGGTTTTGCCCATCTTATGATTGGCTAAGAGTTGTCTCCTAGCTCTTCATTTGGGGGCTAAGTCAGAGAGAAGGGCCAAGAAGTGAGGGAGCTGCTGAAATGAGGGGGACTTTGAAGCAAGAAGAGAGGTGGTTGAAGGGAGTAGGGCTCACAGGAGGTGGGAGTGGGGGCAGAGGGATGGGACATGCTGCATAAATGATTTGTAATTCATCAGAACCTGCAAAGAATTCAACCAAATCTTCCATCACCATCTATTAACGTTTTTGTATTTGGGGCTTCCAAGAGGGCAGCATTGAGCTCTTGGGTGGAGCACCTAAGAAAGAGCTTTTCTGTCAGGTTGCTCAAGTGTGAAATGGCCTGTCTTAAGAAAGGAGCAAATTTCCTATGGTGAGAACTACTCAAGCAGAGCTTGGATCATTTCTGGCAGGAAACTCAGAGGGGGATTCAAGCATCTGATGGATACTGAATTGCTTTTAAAGTTGCTCTGACCCTGGTGGGCTGTGGCTCATGGGTACCCATTTCCTCAGCAAATACTGCCCTGGCACAGCTGCTTGGGAATTCATGTAAAATATGCCTATGATCCTACGGGTTGATGCCTGTAATCTTAGCTACTCAGAGAGTGAGATTGGGAGGATTGTAGTTTGAGACCAGCCTGGGCAGAAAGTTTTCAGAATCCCATCTCAATGAATGAGCTAGGTATGGTGGGACACATCTGTTATTCCAGCTACACTGGAAGTGTAAATAGGATCATAGTTCAGGACAGAAACAAGAGGACCTATTAAAAAAAAACAAATCACTAAAGCTAAAAAGGGCTAGGGCATGACTTAAGGGGTAGAACAATTACTTAAGAGGAACAAGGCCCTTCCCCAAAGGAGAAAGAAAAAGGCATCTTAATCACATATTCTGGGACCACTAAGATAGAAAAGTGAGAGAAAAACCCAGGTCTAGGTGGATTAACTTCCTTTTCTGGTTCCGGGAGGGTTAGCTAGGGAGAGAAGGAATGGAATTTTAATAATTAACCCTTCTGCATTTTCAGCTATGGAAAGATAACCCAGTGCAATATTAAGTAACAGGAGAGATCTTCAGGTTGAATTGTTAAAGAAAGGGACATTCTAGGGCTCTATAACAGAAATACATAGGCCTACTTTCTTCTTTAGGCTTGAAGTGCTGCCTGCCACCTCACCTTATGGTACAAATCACTGGCGCTGCCTGGCAGAGCAGTCATCAGAATCATAATCACATCCACCCCAGGACATGTGTCCTGATCATTTCCAAGTCCTGCTTAGTGTACTGTTTTGGTTTTTGTTTTATGGCTAGTCCTGGGTCTTGAACTTAAGACTTGGGCACTGTCTTTGAGCCTCTGTATGCTCAAGGCTAGTTCTCTACACCTTGAGCCACAGCATCACTTGTGGCTTTTTTTTTTTTTTTTTTTTTGAGATAGGAGTCTCACAGACTTTTCTTCCTGAGCTGGCTTCAAACCTTGATCCTGCCAGGCGTGGTGGCTCACACCTGTAATCCTAGCTACTCAGGAGGCTGAGATCTGAGGATCAAGGTTCAAAGCTAGCCCCAGCAAACCACTAGAAAACTGGGAAGTAGGGCTTGGCTCAAGGGTAGGGCAGTATCCTTGGGCTGAAGAGCTCAGGGATAGCACCCAAGCCGAGTTTAAACACCCATGACCCACCAAAAAACAAAACAAAACAAAACAAAACAACAAAAAAAAAACCCTCGATCATTAGATTTCAGTCTCCAGAGTAGCTAGAATTACATGTATGAGCTACCAGTGCCTGGCTTTAGTTTGCTGTTTTAAGAGGCTGAGTTCATCCCAGATTTGGGGTTGGTTGAGATTGCATGTCTAATGGGGCCAGGACTCTAAGAAATTAATTCCAAATCTGGCTTGAGCCACATCTAGCCAGACTGAGCCCAAACCCAGAGGGTCTCCTTGATTAGTGGGGGGCTCCTGACTTCAGTGAATCTCTCCTCATAACTCTTCTCTTCCTCCCTGGTTGTCTGCAGGAGCTTGAGCGCCTGAACCAGGTGCTGGAGGCTGAGAAGCAGCAGTTTGAGGAGGTGGTACAGGAGCTGAGAGTGGAGCAGGAACAGATCAAGAGGTGGCAGTGGGCCCCGGGAGGGGTCCAGGAGGGATATCCCAGCTTAGGGCATACAGAACAGTGTCCAGCCAGGCCTGGAGAAGTCTCCACCCAGGAGATAGCTGTTTGTGAGGAGGCCAGTCTGCCCTTCCCATGCCTCCATGCTCCAGTTCCCACCACTGCAAGAGAATATTATCAATGGGTAGAAATAGCCCACTGCTAGGGGTCCACAGCTTCCTCTTGAGTACCTAAAGGCCGGAACCATTGGGAAGAGAGACCCTAACCAAGCCATGACTCTCCTTTCAGCCCAGTCCCTGCAGCTGTTGGGAGGTTGGAGGGGGGCAGCCTGGAGGTACAGAGGGCTGTCACTAAGGAGAGGCATATCCAGAGAGGCAGTGTTCTGTGTGCAGGGTTGTGGTGGGAGGGGTGAGCATTGCATTGCAGCCCTCTGTTCTCACAGGGAGCTGGAGCTCACCGCCAGATGCCTCAAGGGTGTAGAACAAGAGAAAAAGGAGCTAAGGCACCTCACCGAGTCCTTGCAGCAGACACTGGAGGTGAGGGGCAGTTGGCGGGCTGGTTACCAGGGGAGCTGGCTGGTTGTTTGGGCTCCCACTATTCTAGTTTTTCCAAGTGCTTCCCAGTGGGGTGCCTGTAAAGGGAGTTGGGCAGGAAGAGATGTGAATCAAAAAGATCTCCTCTGTGGATGGCTGGGAACCAGAGCAGGGACTGGTTGTTCCCATACCCAGAGGGCAAATTCCAGCTTGCCCTAGCTGTGACCATGTCTTCGGGAAATGAACTTTTCTCTGGTGCCAGTATTTTTTTTTTTTTTATGGTAGATGGAGAATTGATTAGGGTGGGCAGTGGAGTCACACACCACAGCCTTCTTGTGGCACACTTAAGTGCTCCTGGGTAAGATCTAGTATGAAAGAAATTGCCAAATCACTTTTGTCTGATGTCACAAGGCACTAAGAGGAGAGGGGCATCGCATGAATGAAGGACAAAGTACTGACTCCATAGCATGACCTGTAAGTGCCAACTCTGGCCCTAGCATGTCCTTCCCTGCTGTCCCCTTAAACCCTACAAAAAGATACCTCAACATCTGCTCTAACCACTGAGCTCATGTGCCCCAGAGACAAGCTCTTTTGTTCCCCATACCTTCACTCAGACTGTTCCTTTTATCTAGCATGTCCTTTTCATCTCTTCTCTGCATGGAGAATTCCTACTCATCTTTTGAGGACTCAACTCAAATCTCCCTCATTCCTCCCCCTCTAAAACCTTCATCCTTCTTGTTAATCCAACCCCTTCTGCTAGCACTCACCCATGGATAGAATCTACTTCCATTTCCCCACCATACATATATATATATATATATATATATATATAGTCAAGCTTCCCTGATTCCATTTCCCCACCATACATATATATATTAGTCAAGCTTCCCTGATTCTTCTAGGCAGGTATTTGCTCTGGGCTGTGGGCTTACATAGCATTTTGCACCACTACATTGTGTTTTCCAAATTATGTACTTCATTCCACCATGTCTTCATGTTCTCTCCAAACCAGGGTATGGTGTGTAACCACCATGAGGGTTTAGTGAATCCAGGAGTGACGTTGAAAGTTGCCAGGGTTTCCAGTCTCCTTTGACTGACTGGAGCTTTGTGGTGCCTTTTTTTTTTTTGCCAGTCCTGGGTTTGGGCTCAGGGCCTGAGCACTGTCCCTGGATTTTCTCAAGGCTAGGGCTCCACTTGAGCCTCAGCACCACTTCTGGCTTTTTCTAAGTATGTGGTACCAAGGAATCGAACCTGGGTCTTCATGCATGCTAGGCAAACACTCTACCACTAGGCCAAACTCCCGGCTTTGTAGTGCTTTTGTTTATCTTTCCCTGCATCTCATCACAGATGGTTGCAACTCTGTGTAGTGTAAGATCCCAGTGGAGAAATACATAGGAATTGAAATCTGCTCTTAGACTGGTTCTGTTGGGTGTTTTATCACATGGACAGATGGAACCCCAGAGCCTTTGGGCTTTGACACCTGGTTCTAATAGGTGCCATCTCCACTGGAAGCCACACTGGGGCTCTACCTTGGCTCCCTTAATTGAGTAAGCTTGCCCTGGGGGATGGGAGATTTGGGGAAGAGACAGCATCTCAAGGTGTTCTTCAAAAAGAACAGAAAGAAGAGGGCTACTTCCTGGAATTAAGAGGCTGGTGGGCAGCCATGATGGAAACTGAGCTCTTTTTCTTCTTTTCCTGCTTCTATACTAGGAACTCTCTATAGAGAAGAAGAAAACCCTTGAAATGCTAGAGGAGGACAAGAACCAGCCACAGTCACTGGCCAGTCAGAGTGAGCAGCCGCCTGCCAGTGGGGGTCTCCAAAGCAACCTAAGGCAGATCGAGGAGCGGATGCAGCAGCTATTGGCAGAGAAGCTCCTAGCAGAGAAGCGGTGAGACCCCTGTGTCCTCTAGTAGCTTGGAATCTAGGAGCTGGACTCTGGCCCCTCTGGCCAGCAGGAACCTTTCAATTCCTTTTGTCGAGGATTGTTTTCCCAGCAGTTCCCCAAAGCTGACTTGACCATTGTCTTCAACGGGTAATAGGGCTTTCCTAAGGTCACAGATCTGACAAACCTAGGCCTCCAATCTGATGCCTCTAAGCCTAGGATTTCCATTATTGAACCATGCCATTCCTCTCCTCACCTAAGTAAGTCCTGGGTGCTCAGGGTCTCTCCAGCCAGGTCTCTGGGAGGTTGACCATTTGGTGCATGCACATTGAGTAAGGTCCTACTGGCAGGATGAAGGAGAATGAGGAACGTTCTCGAGCCCTGGAGGAAGAGCGGGAGTTCTACTCCAGCCAGTCCCAGGCACTGCAGAACTCCCTGCAGGAGCTGACAGCAGAGAAGCAGCAGGCTGAACGGGAGCTCAAGGTGCGCTCAGGGCCCTTCCTCTTTCTTGGGGCTCCTGTCTGATGTTGTACTGTACAGGCTAGCTGTCTTCTACAACCTGATTAGCTGTCCAGATAGATGTGGGACATGAGGCCACCACGAGGGAAAGGAGTCTGCTGTAACATTAATAGACACCTCTTCTTGGGACTAGGCACCAAGCCCAGTCTACCTGGGCTGGAAATCAGAGACAGAAGCATGACATGGAACCTTCCATTCAGCCAGGGGTGATGAGGGAAGGCTGCCAAAGAGATGGCAACCACTTCTTAGCACTCTCTTCCTCCCTCCCTCCCTCTCCCTCCCTCCCTTTCTCTCTCCCCCTCCCTCCCTCCCTTTCTCTCTCCCCCTTCCTTCCTCCCTTTCTCTCTCCCCCTTCCTTCCTCTCTCCCCTTCCCTCCCTCTTTCCCTCCTTCCCTCCCTCTCTCTCCCTGCCTCTCCTCATCTCTCTCCCTCCTTCTCCCCCCCTCCCCCTTTCACTCTCTGTCTCCCTCCCCCTCTCCCCCTCTCCCTCTCTCCCTCTCTCCCTCTCTCCCTCTCTCCCTCCCCCTTTCACTCTCCCTCTCTCCCTCCCCCTCTCCCCATATCCTCTTCTCCTCCTCCCCCCCCACCCCTCTCTATCCAGGCTGAGGTCAAGGTCCGCATGGACCTGGAGCGGCGTCTGCGGGAGGCTGAGGGGGCCTTGCGGAGCCTGGAACAAGGGCTCAACTCCAAGGTGCGGAACAAGGAAAAGGAGGAGAGGATGCGGGCTGATGTGAGCCATCTGAAAAGTAAGTCCTTCCTCTGTGGACTGGCCCCAGAAGGAACGAAGCCAGCCACACCAGCCACACCAGCCTTGCCAGTTTCCAAGCCCGGGGAGGTCTGGTAATTTATATAATGGTTTGGTCATTTATAGGGCTTCTTCTACAGATAGTCACCTCCAGGGGTCCCTTGGGCCCTGCTGCCATTTGGAACTTTGCAAAAGCTCAAACTGAGCTCTGTTCTCAGCAGATGTGCCCCTGGGATGGCAATAGATTTTGGATTAATAGATGGAGGAAGCCCTGTCCCCTGCAGGCAGCACTGGTCTTGAGGGATGGGGCCAGCATATTTCCCACCCAATCCCTTTACCCCCATCCCCATCCTTGGGAAGGGAGGGGAAGGAGGGACTGAAGGAAGGAAGTAACCCACCGGACCCCTCTGGACCTGCTCCCGCAGGGTTCTTTGAGGAGTGTATCCGGAATGCAGAGCTAGAGGCCAAGATGCCTGTCATCATGAAGAACTCTGTGTACATCCACAAGGCTGCCACTCGCCGCATCAAGAGCTGTCGCTTCCACCGACGCCGGTCCAGCACCTCCTGGAATGACAGTGAGTGTGCTTGGCTGCTGCCTCCTTGGTGGGGTCTGGTGGGAACAAGCAAGGCTGGCCCTGACCCCCAGCCCACCCTATCCCTTCACTGTCAGCCCCATGCTATGGGGGAGGGAGGGCTGTTCATGAGGTGATTGGGCCCTGTCTCCCCAGTGAAACCATCCCAGTCCTTCATGACCTCCCAGCTGGAGGCCAACAACATAGAAGAGCTAAAGGAGGTGGCCAAGAGGCTCAGCCGAGACCAGCGCTTCCGAGAATCCATCTATCACATCATGGCCACCCAGCCTGGAGCATCCTCCTCTGCCCTTCCCCGCGGGGCAAAGTGATAGCACTACCCAGTCACCTCCACTGCCTCCTATCTTTCCCTGGTGGGATGGTCTGACTCCACCTGGCTTCTTTCCACCTGGGGTCTAACCTCCCCCTAAAAGAGCAGAGGTGCTATCTCCCTCAGCCCCCCTCCACACCCTGCCCTTGGGTCTACTCCAGATCAGGCAGGCCCAGGCCAGATACTTCCAGCTTGCCATGGAAAGGTGGTAAAAAGTCCTGACTGTGTGTGATTTTTGTTGGTCAGGAAATAGAGTGGAGCCTAAAGACCACAGCCTCCGGTGCCCACTGTCCCCCTTCTGTGACTCTCCTCCTCTTGTGAGATGAAAAGTCTTACCTCCCCACGGCAGGCCTCTCCTCCCTGTCTTACTCTCCTCAGGCTTTCCTGACCCTCCTTAGCCAAGGCCCCTCACTTATTCCATCCACATCCTGGGGAAAAGAAGACTCTAGAATAGCATCCCCAGGCTCATGGCATCTCACATAGTTACATCAGCTGTGGGACCACTTGGGGCTCCCCATCCCTCTCAGCTGAGCTTACTTACCTGCAGTACAGCACTCTGGGGGGGTAGGACCCCTCCGCTCCCCTCTCAGCCCCTGACTGGAAGCTAGGGATAGGGCCACTATTGAAGGCTGTCCCAGAAGACACAAGCTCAGCATAGAAGGAGGAGACCTGGGTTCCTGCATTCTCTACAGTCAGGCTTTATCTACAGCTTCTCTGACTGCAGTGACCCTGATGGTTGAGAGAACATAGATGTCTCCCTCCCACTCAGCTCCATTGCTGCCTCCTTTGAACCCTTCATCCACGCAGCCATGAACCCCTGTACATGGGGAACCTGGGCTCATGATGAGCCCGTAGCCATTGGTTGGCTATGTGCCATTAGAACACTAATGTGAAGCTTATGTGGGAAACCATCAACCTTCAGGAGCTGAGGACTGTCATCCATGCCTCCCCAGTCTTCTGGGCCCACCCTGCAAGGCCTCCCCAGTCTGTCAAGGTCTCAAAAAAAAGGGGGTCTGCCTGAGATCAGGGTGCTATGGAACCCTGGGAGCATTCAAGGCTCCCATCTTCTGCTGTCCAGAAAACCATGATGTCCTGAGGGATGGACAGATGGTTCAGGGACAGCAGACAGCCGGCCCCTAGGAAGCTCAGAACATTTGCTTCTCTGCTGCTTGGCTAGCCAAGGCCAGGTGGGCTACTCACTCTGATGGCCCCTTCTCTATGGGGGTACACATGAACTTTCATGGCTTCAGCGAGTCCAGGTGGTCTTGGGGAAGGGAGGGGGGGTGAGACTCGATGCATTTGAGTGTAAATGTAAAAGCTTTAAATAAGTATAACCCTGCCCAAACCTGGAACTTGTTTACCTAATATGTATGTTAGAATGAACTTTGCAAAGTGGAGGACTATTAATAAACCAAGATGACTGGCTTCATTTGTTTTGAAATGAATGGCTTGCTCTGGGGGGAAAAAATCTTTCGGACAACTTCAAATGCATTTTGTTTTCCTGGGTAAGCCATTAACCAGAAAGGAAAGTGCCTGTCCTCATCCATTTTGTGTTTCTGTAACAGAGTACCTGAAAGTAAGGTATGAAGGACAGGAACTTATTGGCTCACACTTTTAGAGACCGGGAAGTTCAAGATTAGGGTCTGGGGTGTGGTGAGGGCTTTCTTGCTGAATTGTCCTGCGGCGGAAGGGCAAAGAGGGGTGGGATAAAGTAAGAGGAGGCCATATTTATCTTTTTCTAAGGGACTCATCATGGTAACCCACGCCTGTAATAATGGCATTAAACCTAGACAGACTTTACATCTCTTAAAGCTTCCACTTCTCAATACAATTAAATTTTAATGCATATGAGAGGTGACAGACATTCAAATCATAGCAGTGCTTTTCCATGGCATTGGTTAATCCCCAGTTCATTTCCTCCTAGTTTACCCTGGGCTTTCCATGCTCTGCACAAATCTAGTTATCTTCAACCAACTGGGCAGTCTGTAAGTGTGTTGTCATTAAGCAAGCATTTACTCTTTACCTAGCATAAGACAAAAAATATCCAACTTTGAAAATATGGAGGAGTGGAAATTGTATACTGGAACATATTGAAGTGATTAAAAAAAAGCTGGGCACTGGTGGCTCATGCCTGTTATCCTAGCTACTTAGAAGTCTGAGATCTGAGAGGATCACAGTTCAAAGCCAGCCTGGGCAGGAAAAATTTGTGAGACTGATCTCTGATTAACTACCAAAAAAACTATGGTAGGTCAAATGATAGAGTGCTAGTTTTGAGCAAAAAAGCTAGGGACAGTGCGCAGGTCCTGAGTTCAAGCCCTAGGACTGGAACAAAAATAAAAAACAGAAAACTTATTCCTTGGCTAATTAAATCCATTTTGTTAAGTATCCCTTAAGTACACAATATGGTCATTCATGTCTGGACATATGCTGCCCCTTGCAGGCCAAATGTGGAATTGGTCTGGTACACTCCTGCACTTATGCACAAAGAGTGTCTCCCTGCTCTTCCTGCCCCCCCCCCCATGAATGGCTTAACAATTAACTGAAAAATCTGTGTTCCCAACTTGAGGTTCTGGCTGTCCCAGGATAACAGACTATCAGCATGACTTTCTCCTGACCTGAGCACAGACTCTACCAGTGAGAACAACTTGAAACAGATTAAATCTGCCTAATGATACAGCCTGTTGAGTTTCAGTCTACCCACCAGGCATGGACAGTTCTGCCTGTTCTGATGAACCAATGCTTTCATCTAGTAATCACAAAAGGGAGACATGAGTAAGAGGTGGTAGGTAGATGGGGGCTCTTCCCCTGCTCTTTGATGTGTATCCTCACTGAGGAAAGGTAATTGACATCACCCCAGGATTGTTGTGGGGTCTGCTGTTTTCCAGATCATTAATGGCTTCCTCTTCCCTTTTTGTAATCCTTCGAGGTGACATTTTCATTCAGTGGTCACCCTGGTTGTAATGGTGTGTTAAAGGATAAAGCAAGAGATCTGGAAAACACTGGGGTTCTGACCTACTCTGCATCTCCCGGGCCCTGGGAAGGAGAGATGCCTGTCTCCATCTCCGGAAGATTGAGTTCTTGCTTCTAATCCATCCATCTCACCAGATTCAGCCTGACCTAAGAGCCTGGGTGTGGAGCCCCCAGAGCAGGATGGTAGTGGAACAGACACTGGCTTGGGTCTCTGGGAGTGGCCCAGTGTATCAAAGGTAATGTAACTAGAAGACAGTATTACACTCACAGGACCTGTACTTCTGTGATTGGCCAGAATGAAGCTGCTCAGATGTTCTACTTACCCTTCTACAAAATCTCCCCCAAGTCAGAAAGCCTGTAGCTTAGACTGGGGTGTGTGTGGGGGTAGTATTTGCCTTCTCTGTGAGCAGGGATGGAGGAGACTTTTGCAGGGCTTTGGGAGAGGTTTCTGCCTCTCTAGACAGCCAGAGCAAGTGAGAGAAACTAGATTTTTCAAGCTTTGAAGAGAAAATGGATGAAAGCCAGGTTTGGTTTTCTGACTTTGCACATCTTACCTCCTCTTCTGTTCCCTGGGCTCGGATTTCACTTGTGACTATCAACTTTGCTGACCCAGAAATGAGCTTCACCACCTCTGATGTACTGGTATTCTAGGGGGAGATTAGGAAACATACTTCAAGCCTAGAAAGCCTGAGGAATAGGGACAGGGGATTTGCTTTGTATATTTGTATGTGTGTGTGTGGGGGGGGGAATCTCAGCCTCCTGGGTGGTTAGAGTTATGGATGTCAGCTTGGGATGGGGATCTTAATCAACTAAATCCATTTCTGGTGACTTCTCCTTGCCTATGTCACCAACTGTGTCTACCATCTGTCCTCTCTGGCTTTGCCTGTGGGTGGGATTTGGTGACCAGGCAGGCAAGCTGGGGTGATTAAGAGCTTCACCAAAGCAGAATGAAGGCAAGCATGAGGAGTTCCAGGATCTTTGAGTCTTGGAGAAGCTGACACCTGCTTCCTGCTTGTTACATCTGTGAACAGACTCTACATGCCTCTGTTAACCTGGCACAGCTGTGGCTAGTGGGCCTTGGGTGTCCTCGTGAAGAACCCTCCCTCCAGTAACGAGACCCCAGAGGAAGGATCTTGCCTCTGCCTGTAGCAAAGGGATGGTGGAAGGCCCTAGTGGCAAGTTTGGGCTCCTGCCTGCTGTGGGTTTTGAACAGTCACCATTGAAAGTATTTCTGTGTTTATTTCTATTTTTTATTAGGTAGGAGAGAAGTCCTTCAGTCTCACAAGTCTGCTCTAAGCCCTTGACATTCTAGAGCTCTATGATCTGGGAACTTAAAAACCCCAAAGCAAAAAGGAATTGGCTGCCTCTACCTCTACTAATGCCTCTACCTCCGCTTCTACTAGTGCTCAAGCTGGACAGCTCTTGGGGGCCAGGAGCTCTGGCTCAGCTGAACACAGTGTTGTGCCATCCTCAAAATTGTTCTTTAAAATGGAATGTTTGGGCCCAGCACTGGTGGCTCATGACTGGAATCCTACTTAAGAGGCCAAGATCTGAGGCCTGTGGTTCAATGTCAGCTTGGGCAGGAAAGTCTGTGAGACTCTTTTCTCTAATTAGCAAAAAGCTAGTAGAGTTGTGGCTCAAGTAGTAGAGTGCCAGCCATGAGCAAAAAAAATAAAAGTTCAGGGGCAGTGCCCAGACCTAGTGTTTAAGCCCCAGGACAGAAAGACAGACAGGAAGAGAGGGAAGGAGGGAGGAGGGAAGGAAAAAATTTGTCTGGAGATGAGAACTGGAATGATTTCAGATTTATCATGTCGAAGGAAAGATCACATGGCCAGTCATGGTCATCAGGAAAGCTGTCCTCTCAAGGGAAGGTAGCCTTCGCCTTGTCCACCCTGGCTCTGACGTCATCCTGTGGCGAATGTGTTTCCATCTTCACTCAGTCTCTGGGTGATGATGTGAAGTTAACTCTTTCCTGAGATACTTTGTGGCAAAATATACAAAACATAAATGAATCATGTCTGTGTATCCAGTTCGCTAACAAAGGTATTCACATCTCTGATTTCCAGGACTTTTCTGGTAACACACAAACTTTATTCCCATTAAGTGATAATTCTCTACTTTCCACCCTCACCACTGTCTACGACCATGTGTCCATCTTATCATGAATCTGACAACTTTAGTTACTTAGTATTAATGAAGCCACACAATATTAATTTGTCTCACTAGCATATGTCATTTTGTATAATGTCTGCAAGGTTCAGCCACATGGATCTGGAGAATTTCTTTCTTTCTTTTTTTTTTTTTTGTGGGTCATGGGGCTTGAACTAGGCCTAGGTGCTGTCTCTGAGCTCTTCAGCTCAAGGCTACCGCCCTACCCTTGAGTCAAGCCCCACTTCCCATTTTCTGGAGGTTAATTGGAGATAAGAGTCTCAGGTCCTTTTGTACCTGGGCTGGCTTTGAACATTGATCCTCAGATTTCACTCTTCTGAATAGCTAGTATTACAGGCCTGAGCCACCGTGCCCAGCTGGAGAATTTCTTTCTTAAAGAATACTGCATGAAGGCCCAGGTTCAATTCATCAGTACCACATACATAGAAAATCTTAAAGTGGTGCTGTGGCTTCAGTGGTAGAGTGCTAGCCTTGAGGAAAGCCCAAGGACAGTGCTCAGGCCCTGAGTTCAAGCCCCAGGACTGGCAAAAAGAGAATCCCCTACCAGTTTTTGAAAAGAAAAATGGATTGAAATATTATTCTGATAAATTGATGGCGTTAGGGATGCCTTTGACTGTCATCAAGGACAAGAGTCACAGCTGAGGGAAAATTGGGGTCCTCCATACACTGGTGTAGAAGGATGCTTTGGTGTTTACTTCTTCCTTCTTCCAGCAGATGGCAGCATAAATGCCCACAGGGAAGTGAGCAAAGGCTCAAAGAACAGGGAGGGCTTTGTGAAGCAGAGTGTTCTCCATGATTGGTGTTGAGTCTCTGAGGTTCTCTCCTTTACGATCCAAAACAAAAGACTCTGCTTCATACATTAACAGCCCATTTTAAATCATGCACTTTCATACTGGTTTCTATTTTGTGTTCTCCAGATACTCCTTTGCTTGATGGGGTAGGGGAGGGAATGGGTGTAGGAATTTCAAAGATAAGAGACTTGCTCAAGGTCTTATTTATAGCTTGAAAATAGGACTTCAGGTATTTGAGCTCAAGGCCAGTGTTCTTTTAAAAAGTGTAAAATTTTTTTATTAAAGAATTTATTAACATTGATTTTTACATCATATTTCAAATGACATGTTTAACAAACAAGTGTTCAAGAGTCATAGGTTTTTATGTCTATGTAGTTATGTTTATATTTCCAATACCATGTCCATAGCATTGGGTATGCAAATATTGAGTCCTCTCTCTTGTACTGTTTGGATCTAATAGCCACATGTTAAGGATACCATGCACCTTAAAAAGTGTAAAATTTTAAGTGTATTTTCTCCACTTTTTTTCAGTGACTCTTAAATTTGGGGGCCCAAGAATCTTCACTTCGATCTTTTAGAATCAATGTTTCTTAAGGAGTTGATTCAGCAAGTTGGTAGCTGACAGTCTCCTGAGAATTTTTCTCCATAAAACCAGCTTGGTCCAACATAACAGATTCTTAAGGCCAAGGCTTCTTTTCCTGAGGACACTGTAAGATTAAGGACCCCTTCTTCCTGCCCCTGAGCACTGCCAGGCCGTTCTGTCTTGGCTTTCTCCCTGGTTTGTCCTTTCCTCCCATCCCTTGTCCAGTATTCTATGGAACAGGAGCAACCTGAAAGGGGAAGGCGCTCTGATCATATAAATAATTATCTAAATGAATTCTAAGAGATAAAAACAAGAAGTTTTTGTTTTTTTCAGTCCTGGGACTTGAACTAAGGGTTTGGGTGCTATCCCTAAGCTTTTTGCTCAAGCCTAGCTCTCCACCACTTTGTGCCACAGTGCTGCTTCCAGTTTTTTGGTGGTCAGTTGGAGATAGGAGTCTCATGGACATTCGTGCCCAGACTAGCTTTGAACCTCCATCCTCAGATCTCAGCTAGGATTATAGGCATGAGACATTGGGGCCTACGATTTTCTTTATTTAAAAGAAAAATGAGGCGGCAGCCAGTGGGAGAGCCTGGGCTGGGAACTCGGCAGCCTAGACGGTTCAGAAGAGCTTCCTTTGTAAAT
Source organism: Megascapheus bottae (assembly GCF_031878675.1). Taxonomy (NCBI): domain Eukaryota; kingdom Metazoa; phylum Chordata; class Mammalia; order Rodentia; family Geomyidae; genus Megascapheus; species Megascapheus bottae. The sequence continues at coordinate 8,606,191 of NC_143522.1, forward strand.
AGATGTATAACTACACATGGTCACATGTCACTTAATGATGGAGACACATCTGCCATCATCACAGGGGCACTCACAACTGAAATGGCTATGATGTCATGGAAATAATCTTATTGGACCATCGTGGAATACACAGACTCCAGATTCCAAAGTCAGCTAATGCTATAAAACTATGGCTGTGTCTTAAGAGCCCAGTACATATGACACTCCGCTCTTTTATGGATTCCTCTGAGAAATGTTTCATCACCAACACTCCAGATGCCACAGAAGATGAGAGTGCATGGCCAAATCTGAGTCAAAGAGAGGAGTCAGTGACAAGAAATATCTTAGCCAACATTTTCATGTGTATTTCCTGTTTTATTTTGCATGGGAGATGTATACTTTTTTTTAAAAAAAATCTATGACTCATCAAATCCATAAAAAGCTCTTTTCAGTAAGTATGAAATGAAAATTCTAAGTGAAAGTACAGAGACATAGTTTAATTGGTAGCATTTTTTCTTACTTAGTGTTATAAAATAATGGTGTATTGCATCCCCGGTGAATGATATAGATTTCCACATCAAACTGGGTAATATAGATTTCATACAAACACCTTCATGGAGCTGGGATTACAAGCGAGACAGCACCTGGTTGTTTATGCAGACTAATCCTGCAGTCTTTTCCTGTCATTCAGGGACCTATGTGAATGTTGCTTTTCCATGGTCAACCTCAGGTCTGTAAGGTTGCCCCATGTTTACCGAGTCCAGCTGGCCCTACTGATTTCTTCTTTTTCTTTGTGACTAGAAGTGGCTCCCAGCACCTTTGTTTTCATTTTATTTCATGTTAGTTGAAGTTTGTCCATATCTACATGCAAAGGAGCTTGGGAAATGTAGTCCAGATGAACATCCAGAATAAAGGAATGCTGGGGAGCAAGAAAGCAAGCTGTGGAGAGTGGGAACATTTAGCAACCAGGGCCTCCCCCAAGAAATCAAAATCCAGGGCCGGGAGTTTGGCCTAGTGGTAGAGTGCTTGCCTAGCATGCAAGAAGACCCAGGTTCAATTCCTTGGTACCACATACATAGAAAAAGCCAAAAGTAGTGCTGTGGCTCAAGTGGTAGAGCTCTAGCCTTGAGAAAGTCCAAGGACAGTGCTCAGGATCTGAGCTCAAACCCAGGACTGGCAAAAAAAAAAAAAAAAGAAAGAAAGAAAGAAACCAAAATCCCACTGGGTGCTGGTGGCTCATGACTGTAATCCCAGCTACACAGGAGGCTGAGATTTAAGGACTGTAATTCAAAGCCAACCTGAGCACACAAATCCAAGAGACTATCTCCAATTAACCAGCAAAAAGCTAGAAATGGAGGTGTGAGTTAAGTGGTAGAGTGTCAGCCTTGAGCACAAAACCCAAATGTGAGCACAGGTCCTGAGTTCAAGCTCCCCTACCAGTACAAAAATGAAAACAAAATCCCCATCTGTCTGCCCTGCCATAGTTGTCTTTTCAGCGATGTCCTGAATGTTATGTGATCATTGACTAGAAAGTTGCTCATGACTCAGAAAACTAGCCTTGTGTGTGGCTAATAGAGTCTGGTGCTCCTTCTAAACCAGGAATCTCTGCATGAGAGAACTTTGTGTAGAAGAGCTTCTTCAGGAGCGTCCAGAATCCCCATCACCCAGCACAGCTGCCTCCACTCACTGCAGAGCCTGGGTTGCTTGCTCAGTGTAACAGGAACCAGCAGCTCTACCTGCTGCCCTCCCCACCCCACCTCCCTGTGTGTAGAACACAGAATGGAGAGAAGCTCTGTGAAGGACTCTGGCTCCAATAATTAGGAACCATTCTGTGACTTGGGCCAATTATCTAACACTTCTGAGCACTGGAGGCCTCCTTTATGACAGTATATTTATCGAGTGTAGATGGGGCTCTAGTGCCCTTCTACATGGAGCTTGAACTCAGGGCTTGGGCGCTGTCCCTGAGCTTTTTGCTCAAGACTAATACTCTATCTCTTTGAGCCACAGTGCCACTTCCAGGTTCTGTTGTTTTGTTTTTTGAATGATGAATTGGAGATTAGAGTCTCCCGGGGACTTTTCTGTCTGGGCTGGCTTTGAATCACAATACTCAGATCTTAGCCTCCTGAGTAGCTAGGATTACAGGTGCGAACCACTGGTACCAAACTCCTCATAGGATTTTTTTTTTTTAGAAGACTCAGAAAACTTAAGTAGATAGAACTTATATCCTAGCCATTTTGGGGTCCCCGAACTCCCCAGCAATAGAATGAACTCAGTGAATGGAGCTAGGAGTCAGTTTAATAGCAGCGCAACGACTACTCTCCACTTTCCAGCTGATAGAGAGCAATCCCGACCTTCCATGGGGCTGAACTTTAAAAGGAAAATACCACACACAGGTGGTCCCGACCAGGAAAACACCACACACAGGTGATTGAGCAGTTTAAGCATTTTTCCAAAAAAGAAAAAAATACAGAATTAAGACAGCTAATCCTGACAGGTTACCTCAAGAGCCTTGGAGAATCCTCCCGAGGGAGAGTTAGGCCTCTTCCTTAGATAAATTGGCATAAAAAGGGTAGCCATACCATAGTAGATAACATGTAGCCCATCATGGCACTTCCTATTTCCATAGTGCCTTGGGCTCCTGGTCAAATGCTTCCTCCTGCCCCCCCATAATTCTGTGAGCTCTACTCAAATACTTCTCCCATAATATCATGGATGTCTGCTCCAGGCAGGGGCCAGGAGTTTGGCCTAGAGGTAGAGTGCTTGCCTAGCATGCACAAAGACCAGGGCTTGATTCCTCAGTACTACATACATAGAAAAATCCAGAAATGATGCTGTGGCTCTAGATCTCTAGCCTTGAGAAAGCCCAAGGACAGTGCTCAGGTCCTGAGTTCAAGCTCCAGGAATGGCAAAAAAAAAAAAAAAAAAAAAAAAAAAAAAAGAAAAGAAAAAAAGAAGAGCCAGGGCAGCTCATGTGCTAATCAAGCAATCAGTGGCAGGCCCAAAAGGAAGTAGGGGAGGAGCCTATACTATAAAAACTGGGAGAGGACGCCAGGGGATGTCTCTTTGGAGGCCCTCTCAAAAAACATCTCCTTCTGGAGCTTTCATTTTCAAGTAAGCTTGCTCTGTCTGCTTTAAGTACTTTCTTTCCTTACAATTCTTTAATGCGTCGGGAAAATGAACCCAACTCCTAGATGGTATCCCACAGGCTTCATACTGTCAGGGACTTCTATTGCTTTGGGGGATTCCTTTTTGGGGGTCGTCTACTTTCATAGCTTTTCTTTTAATTTCAATGAAAACTTGTTTACTTAAAAAAAAATCTGCTTTTGCTGAAAAGCACTTTCTCTGTAGGCCCATGAATTAACTAAAAGCTATCGGAAAAACCTAGAATTCTTGCCTCCCTTTTCTAAATATCTCTGCTGCAAGCCATTCTCTCTTTGCAGTCTCTTTGCAATCATCCTGAATTCTAAGAAGGAAGACTAATAACCTCTATAGGACAAGAGACTGTTCCTTACAGAACAGACTTTCTCCCTGCAAGCTTAGCCACCAACTTCTGATTTTGTTTTTGTAAAGGTGCTTAACCTGCTCAACCACCTGTGTGCGTGGTTTGGTCCTTGTGGTTAGTAGGGGGACGTCGTATGGTGACACTCACCTGCATGAGGTTGTGATCACCTGCATGTAGTGTTTAAAAACTCGGCCCACTGAAGCTGGGGGTGCTCTCTACCAGTCCAAAGGTGGAGAGAGGTCACTGCACAGCTATTAAAATGACTCCTAGCTTGATTCATGAAGTGCTGGTGACTTTAACACTGGGTTCAAGTCCCACTTGAGTGGCTGGGATATAACACTCCCCTGTCCATGAAGACAATTCCCCACAGTGATGACACTGAACCTTGGAGCAGGGGAACAATTTCATGGAAATCAGATGATTCCCCTCAAATGAGAACAGGAGAACCAGATGACCAGCCAGCCCCCACCTGACCCAATTCTGAGTCTGACAAACCATCGGCTGCTGAACATACTCAGGCCTGGGGCTGCTTAATTGTGCTTCTCATTCACACTCCACACCCCCCAACTGTCCATTCTACCTAAAAGCTCATGTCTACACCCAGAAGATGGCTCAAGATGGGCTGAAGTGCCCATTTGAGCAGGAATATCCTCTCTCTGCAGTGTGTCCTGGGGCCATGAAATAACCTTTCTCTAGCCTTTCTCTGCCCTTCTCTAACCTTTTTCTGCCCTTCACTATCACCCATCTGTTGAGCACTTCGGGATCCCAGGCATTTCAGCCTGGAGCAGGTAACACCTGGAAGGGGCCACATGCATGGATGATAGCAGGCCCTGCTCTGCTTCACATCCTTGGGGCTAGACGTGTTTAAACCACTGCTCTGAAAGCTGGTCTGGCTCTCTCTGGATGTTTAAACTCCATCCTTCCAGCATTCAGAGGAAAGCTGGGTCAGTGCTAAGGAATGGGGCCCACTTAAAACTAGATTTTTAGACCCCAGGCTCAAAGTATAGGAGTTCCAAATTGATTCAACCTTTTGCTCTCGTGTGCCAAATAAGACATGGTGAAGGGCAAAGAAAAGAGAAGACAGCCTTTCAGTACATCTTCAGCCTTCAGAGGAACAGACATTGGCTTTAAGTAGGGAGAATTAGGGGCTGGGAGTGAGAAAGGTTTGCATAGTTAAAATCATGCCAGGACACAGGTGTGAGGTCTCATCTCGGCATTTGTTCTTGAGGAGTTATAGAAAAATCATTGCTTCATTGCAGGAACAAGGTGATCTTCCTATCTTAAAGAACACATTCCCAAACTCGAAAGACATTGAAGGAATATCTGGCTTCTATACAAGATGGTTAGCTGAATCTTTATTTCTTCTGCAAACGAGGTGATTCCTGAGGGACTACAGCTGAGGTAGCTCAGATCAAAGGGCCCAGATACAAAGCTGGGGAAGTTTTAATTCACAGAACCCAGCAAAAGCATCTTCAGGTTGCCTATAGGGAAGGGAGGAAGGCTGGGGCTGCCTTCTCCCCTGGGTGGTAGCAGAGTGCATTCTTCACTAGCAGCAGCTGACTGATAGTGCCAGGGGGAGCCCTATGCCAGGTGCTGGACACAGCTGTTTCCTGGTCCTTAATATGAGCATCCCTGTAATTCTCAGTCCTGACAGTAAACCTTCCACTGTTTCCTCTAACAGCTCCTGGAGTGGAGAGAGTTGGGACCAAGGCTCTTTGTCACAGGAATGCTGGCTTTCTGCTTGCTATTGCTTCCGTGATCTTATTCTCCCTAGATGAAGGACAAATATCTGAGCAAGGTCAGAGCTATGGAAGTCCCAGAAGGGAGGTTCCTTCTTGAGGGAGCTTCCTTCTTGAGGTTTCTAGAATCCCTGGTAATGAACTGTCTCTGCCACTCAGGTCTTATGCCCACTGTTTACTTGGTTGAATCACCATTGTGGGCAGGGAAGAATAAGCTGCTATAATTGCCCAGGAAATCCACCAGAATGGAGGTGGGGATGGGGAATGTGAGGGGAAAAAATATGTGCAAATATATGCAGAAGTGAGAATTGCATCACAGACTGAATAATGACTAGCAGCAGAAAGACCGCATGCAGCCTTTCTGGGCTCTAGCTGGCTGCTGCTTCCTGAAGATTGGGTCAGCAATGGTTGTCATGACAACAGCCTGCCGGGAAGGTCTCAAGAAAGAAAAGGAAAAAAGGTTGGGAGCATTTTGAAGGGTGTCTGCATGCAGACAAGTCCTTCTCTTGCTAAGTCAAAGACAAAGCCTAGCTATTTGGGTCTGTCTAGGTCTAAGTATGTGTGTGTGTGGGAGGGGGGGTGTTGTGTGGGGGGTGTTGTTAGGGAAGGGAAAACCAGACTCCCTCTGCTAAGACTGCAGACAGACCCTTGCTCAATCTGCCTGTGCCTGGCTCTTAGGGTTAATAACAAAGATGTGTGTTCCTGAATCTTTCTCACAGAAAGCATAAAATGAAAAGCTCACTGAGAGGTATGCTGGGCTGGTAGAATAGCCTCCCCCAGTGGTCTCCCTGCCCCCAGCAGCTCCTCCTCAGTGGCTGCCCGAGAAATATTTTTAACAAGTAACCCTTCTCAGCTTGCTCCTCTGTTTCAGGGGCTCCAGATTCCTAATAGAAATAAGTGAGCTGGACACTGTTGACCTTCTGCCTTCTCTGGACCCTCTGTCTTTTGTGGGCGGGGCTCGGGGATGGGAGGAGGGCCTTTTCGATACTAAACTGTGTGGAAATGGTCTCTTCTTCCCCCTCTACTCAAAGACAAATGGGTCAGTATCAAAGCTGTCCACCCCTAATAATAGTTGTGGAACTGTAGCACAGCAAGAAGGTCCACTTGAAGAGAGCACTCAAGACAGTGACTGGAGAAGGTATGAGTGGAGACTCCTTATGTGGACCTAATGAATTAACTGAGAGTAGAATAAGAGCTAGGGAATCTTCACCTCTTTCATGTCTGTATCTATGTCATTTGCCCTGTGCCATTCGTTCCTGTAGTAATTTGTAGCCATCTTAGAATCCAGGAAGCCATCTTAGAAGCCAGGAAGGAGAAGACATGAGTTCAGACACCTGCCAGGAGTCAGTGACTCTTACTGTAACAAGGCCTTTACCTGACCAGTTCTGAGATGGCCTGCTAACCACCTTGGAGGCCATCTCTGCTCGCTGTTGACCACCTCTGAATACACCTGTGACTTGGACTGTTCTAACACTGTGCACCTTCTCACTCTGCCTCCAGTTCTTCCTCACTGAACTATGGTTATGTCTGTAGGGCTGAGTAGAGAAAAGATGTTACTCACATGACTTTAGCTTCAAAGAACCACCAGGTACCATATTTGAGTACTTGAGGCCACTAGCTCCTGGGGCCACATCTCCCTGCTGGCTGGTTCATGGCTCCTCCAAGAAGTTCACCCAGGAACTTGCTGAGCTCCGAGGGATATAACCTCACTCCTTCCCGTCCTGTGCAGTTATATTCAACATTAATTTTTTTTCACAGCTAGTAAATCCTTGGGGGCTCATGGGATAATTAAAAACGAGAAAGCTCCAGGGACCCTCTGGAGAGGGTCATTAGTTGAGAGCCTGGAAATATTGTGAGGTAGAGGTAGCACTGGTCCTCTGGAGGAATTTCTGCTGGGGAAAAGTTGTGCTCTGTTTGGACCACAAGGGAGAACTGGTCAAGTCCTAGTTCTCCTTTCCTCTCCCCTGCTGGATCTCTTGTTTCCACCAGGGGACATCTTTCACACATCTTTCACACTTCTCCAATGTCCCTGAAGCTCCCAGGGCAGGTCCAGCTGACCTCCAAAATCACTTTTCCTGCTGTTAGTTGAATGCCTACAGTGGGTGCCACACACACCTCAGCCCAGGGCCTAGGTCTGGCAAAAAAAAAAACAATTGGAAGTTAAACTTTCAACCAAGCACTCATCTCTCTCCTTTTAACCTTCCAGTCTTGAAACATCACTGAGCCAAAATGGAAGGAGGGTTCCTGTGCCAGGGCATTCTGGGAGGATCTTTTGCACCCTGGATGATATTCCTACTTCAGTTCAGGATCCCTTGATGCAAGGGCTCTACTTGAATCCACATGCCATCATTACACTCCTGGGGGTTACATGGCCTGTCTTTCCAAGTAGCTCTCACAACACCTGTTTCCTTTGACCTTGTTCTGTGGGGGTCCTAAGGCAGATTGGAGGAAATTGATTCTGTCTACCCATCTCCATTTTCTTCCCTCCTCCCATCCCCTCCAATTGAGCAGATTCAGCCCTGCGCTGGCTTGCTAGCTATCTACTATTTCTCTGGTTCAGAAGCATCAGTAACTGAATACTTCCCCTGAGTCAGGAGCTGTGCTGAATTATTCATAGGCCAAATCTGTTGCACGTTTTCAGAGCAGTTTTTTTCAAGGTTGTGGCCATGAGGCTCCGGGAATGGTCATGAATATTCGGACACTCACGGAAGTAAGAAATGCTGTCAGACATCAGGGGTCTCCATCATATGAGTGGCCCTGGGTTCCTCTACAGAAGGAAATGACTCTGTGCAGGGATCCACACTGTTGTAACCGTTGGTGGATAGAACTCTGAACTCTGGTTATCTACAGCCTGGATTGATGGACTTAGTGCCTGAGCAGGGAGCAGAGTCTCATCCAACCTCTACACTCGAGTAGATCTATCAGAGCTCCAGAGGCTAACTGGGGTGGCACCTGCCTTTCATCCCAGAATCCAGGAGGCTGAGCCAAGGAGGATTGGGACTAAGGCCAGACTGGGCTCTATAGTGAGAGTATGTCTCAAACAAGCAAACAAACACATATCATGTATATCATATGATACAGAGAATCAACAACAAAACCTCAATAGGCTATCCAGAATGATCTTTCAGACACTGGTTGGGGAGGTTGTAAGGCCTTCCCCCCCACACCCCAGTACTGAGCTTGAGTTAGCAATAACTGGAAACCTTGAGGGATGCGGAAGAACTCCTGCTCTACGTGGGATTGGGCCAGATGCCCGGATTGATCATCACACTGAGTAAAGATCCTCTTCACATTTGAGCACCTGGCAATTTTCCTCACAATTCCAAGACTTGGTCTATGAGGAATTTAGTCTCAGATAGTCTGAATTTTCACTCTTTACATTGAAAAATGGTAGGCTTAATCAGATGCTGCTTCTAAGATTCACCTTCTGACTTGTGCCAAGCCCATACTTGCCTCCTAGGCCTCATTTGTTCACTACCTGCAGCACCCCTAGTGTTGGAATCATTGTCCTATAGCCTCTCCTCCTTTCTGGATCGCTTTGCAGAGAGGCAATGTTACCTCCTGGAGACCAGCGACTGTGGAGTCCACTAACTTCATAACTATCTTGGCTTTGCTATTACAGCCATGGGACCTTGGCCAAATCACCTGACCTTTACTGTATGGTAACACCATTTCTTTCTTGGATTTGGAGGCTTACAGGAAGCCCTATTGATAAGGCACTAAAAGCGGAGCTTAGCTCATCTCTCTTGCCCTTGAGGGTGCCCTTCCTCAAGCCATTCCTCTCCTCTGTGACAGAATTCTAATTGTCCACTAACATCTGTCACCCCTTCTTCCCTTCGTGTTAAGCTGGCATATGGCTGTTCAGTTATACACTGCCTTCCAGCCTCCCTCACAGCCAGAAGTTGGCATAGGACTAGATTTGGGCCCGTGAGACAAAAATCATTAGCCTCTTTTTCCTGGTATGGTTGGTAAGCTGGTTTTGATCATACAAATGGAGAGATGTCGAAGATGCTCCAAAAGATGAAACGTAAGATTAGGGGCCGAGAGTTTGGCCTAGTGGATAAAGTGTTTGCCTAGCATGCACGAAAACCCAGGTTCAATTCCTCGGTACCACATACATGGAAAAAAGCCGGAAGTGGTGCTGAGGCTCAAGTGGTAGAGCTCTAGCCTTGAGAAAACCTGTTGGGGCCTAGCCTCCATCCCTGAAGCCTGATTCTGGCTCAGCTGCAATTAAAGGGCTTTTTCCAGGCATTCGGTCTTTTGCATACCTCTCTTAAGGCATTTCTGTGTACGTGACTCGATTGAACCCCCCGCAGTTTCGCGGGTCTCGCAGCAGCTCAAGTCTCGCGCGCTTTCCTGCACCTGTCCTGCCCACTACCTGAAAGCCCACCCAGACCCTTAGTGGTAACACAGAGGCCCTCTTCCTATTGGCTAGCTTCCCAGTGCCCACCTTCTCCTACCCTAACAGTATGTAACTAATTGACGCAATAAAGTGAGGAGAGCATCAGAGAGAACGAGAGATCAGCAGAGATCAGCAGAGAGATCTGATGCGCTTTCATGGTTAACACTGCTTCTGACTCAGCGTGGTTTTTTCTTCCCTGGTGATTGGGGGAGGGCTAGGTCTTCGACACTTACCATCTCGCTCGGCTCCCGGGGGAGTACAGGCTGGCCCTGTGTGTCCCTCCCCGTTCCCGTGTTGCTGCCCCGGAGAGGAGGGGAGCAACAAAAACCCAAGGACAGTGCTTAGGCCCTGAGTCAAGCCCAGGACTGGCAAAAAAAAAAAAAAAAGTGAAACGTAAGATTAAAAGAAGCTGGGCCCTGGACAACCATGGCTACCTCTCCAGTCTGGACCACCTGTCTACTGTGGATTGTCAGGCAAGAGAAAACAAGTCTGGCCTCTAACCCTCAGCCTCTATGCCTCTTCTTGGGGAAGCTATCCAGGGCCCCACTGTGACCAGGGATTCCTGTGAGCACTCTCGTGTCCCCTCTCAAGTCCATCCATAGTGTCCTATAGAGACTGTAGAGACTTGATTGCTCATTTGCAAACTCCACTAGGCTGGGAGACCATGTGGCAGGGATGCCACTCATCTTCCCTGCCCAAAACCTCTCTCAGGCTCTTGAGAATACAGCAGGCACTTGGTAAATGCTGAGCAAATCAGCGCTAGTGCTGCAGACTTATAAACTGCCTTTGTTCCTGCCAAATGGATCTTCAGTGCTTCCTATGTATAAAAATGAAAACAATCTGGGGCCGGGAGTTTGGCCTAGTGGTAGAGTGCTTGCCTAGCATGCATGAAGACCCTGGTTCGATTCCTCGGTACCACATATAGAAAAAAGCTGGAAGTGGTGCTGAGGCTCAAGTGGTAGAGCTCTAGCCTTGAGAAAGTCCAAGGACAGTGCTCAGGCCCTGAGCTCAAGCCCAGGACTGGGAAAAAAAAAAACAACCACAACAAAAAAATGAAAACAATTTCCATTCCTCCCAGCACATTCGGGGCTTTCTTTTGTGGGCAGTTAATCGGGATAGAGGGCAGAGAAGCAGAGTTGTGCCCAGTGGAAAGGGGAAGTCTGGGTAAGTCTGGGTAGTGTTTAGTGTTTTGGACAAGGTCGAGAAATGTAGCAGTAGCATCCCTTAGTTTGTCTTGAAAACCAAAAGACAAAAATAGAATCTTTGATAAAAGAGGAAGGAATGTTTGAGATTTAATTGAAAAAGGTGTGCAGACTCTTACTTGGTGTCTATTCATCCACAGCTGAGGAGGTCTATTTACAAGCCTGAGATGGGGTGCTCCTGGCAGATTTTCCTGGCCACTGTAGAGGGATCTGTGGCATTCAGGCTTCAAGGCCTTGGCATACATGTCTGAAAGCCAGAGGTCTGGCCCTCAGCCAGCCTTTCCTTGAAGGTATTTCTCAAGGCACCAGCCTTGGCAGCAGTTAAGGAAGATGCTTTTTATTAGTGTTGCCCTCTTTGGCCAGGGCCTTCTTTTGAGTTCTTTCCACACATGGCATCTCTCATTATGGCCTCCAGGGTCAGAAAAGCCACCGGCCCACCTCACCAGGCAGCAGCTCTGCTCTGGGAACTGAGTGCTGAACAGTCCTGACACTCCAAACGTACAACACTGTCACCTCACTGCCCAGGAAGGTTAGAGACCACAGCAGGTGGCTCTCTGGAAAGTTTGGTTGGACCAATCTTTTTTTTTTTTTTTTTTTTTTTTGCCAGTCCTGGGCTTGAGCTCAGGGTTTGAGCACTGTCCTTGGACTTTCTCAAGGCTAGAGCTCTACCACTTGAGTCTCAGCACCACTTCCAGCTTTTTGCTATATATGTGGGATACCGAGGAATCGAACCTGGGTCTTCGTGCATGCTAGGCAAGCACTCTACCACTAGGCCAAACTCCCGGCCCCTGGTTGGACCAATCTTTATCTGGGGGTTTCCAGGCAGGTCTTTAGGAATGACTTTTGCCACCAAATAGGGGTATATCTGTGTGTGTGTGTATGTGTATGTGTGCACTCACTTGAATTCAAGACCTGAATGCAGCTGTGCCTGAGCCTTTTTCCTCTAGGCTAGCATGCTACTTCCCCAGTCACAGCTCCACTTTAGCTTTTTTTTTTGTGGGTCATGGGCTTTGAACTGTGGGCCTGGGCACTGTCCTTGAGCTCTTCAGCTCAAGGCTACCGCTGTACCCTTGAGCCAGCCCCACTTCCCATTTTCTAGAAGTTAATTGGAGATAAGAGTCTCGGGTCCTTTTGTGCCCTGGCTGGCTTTGAACCTTGAACCTTGATCCTTACATCTAGGCCACCTGAGTAGGATTACAGGTGTGAGCCACTGTGCTCGGCTAACCTTGGCGCTTTTTTTTTTTTTTCTTTTTTTTTGCCAGTCCTGGGCTTGAGCTCAGGGCCTGAGCACTGTCCTTGGACTTTCTCAAGGCTAGAGCTCTACCACTTGAGTCTGAGCACCACTTCTGGCTTTTTTTCTATATATGTGGTACCGAGGAATTGAACCCGGGTCTTCGTGCATGCTAGGCAAGCACTTTAACCACTAGGCCAAACTCCTGGCCCAACCTTGGCTTTTTTTTGTGCTTAATTAGAGATAAAGTCTTTGAAGCCAGCCTGGGCAGGAAAGTCTGAGATATTCAGATGTTGGCCTCCTGAGTAGCTGGGATTATAGGTGTGAGCCTCTGGTCTGGTGCTAGAGGTCTGTCTTTTTGTGTAAGAAGAAGAGTGAGGCTTTTGAGATGCCAGCTCAGAAGGAATTTGGACCTTATATTTGTCTCAGGTATGACTGATATAGCATGGGAGTTTAACTCTCTTGGGTGTTATGGACATGCCAATTACCTTTTATACTGACTTTGTTCAGTCTTTGAGGCATTTCAGGCATCCCAGATTCCCTTCCTGTTGAGTCCAGGTGAGGTAGGAAGGAAGAATACCCTCACAGTGACTTGTCTTAGTCTGTTTTCTATAACCTGAGTCTGAGAAATTTATGAAGGAAAAAACTTTCTTGGACTCCTTAGCCTCCAGAAATATTGAGGCAAAGAACATGGTGCCAGTAAGGGGCTTGTGCTCCCTAGGCTTGCTGTGTAACAAACCAAGGTAATATTCAATTCCCAGACTGAGCACTCACTTCCAAGAGCTAGACATTAGATTCTCTTTATGACTCTGTCATCTCCTAGAAGTCCATTCGCTTCTTAATACTGCCACATAGAGGATTGATTTTTTTTTTTCAATATGAGTTCTAGAGAGACAGAGGCCATAGTTTGAATCTAGAATGTCCCTTAAAGATTTAATCACCATCTCATGAGCTATTGGGAAATGGTGGAACTTTTTAGAGGTGGGTGTTAGTGGAAGGAAGTTTGTCACTGGATGTGTGTCCTTGAAGGAACTTCACTTCACAGAAGGCTGGAAGCAAAAATAAGGAGGCAAATACTGTTCGCCAAGCATTCTTGCAGTGATAGTCTTGTCTCCTCACAGGCCCCAAACAATCCTCACAGGCCCCAAACAACCATGTCAACTGAGACCTCCAAAAGTGAACCAAAACGAATCTTTTCTCCTTATAATTTGATTTTCTCAGATGTGTTGTCACAGCAATGGAAGGGTAATTGAACAGTTAGCCCATCGCAGAGGTCACCAAATAGGAGTCCTCTGGAGCCACTGAGGCCCTCTGCTAATGTCAGCTAACTTTCATGTATGGTCACTGTTCGAAGTTTGTGTTCATCCTACTTACACCTGTACAGATGTGGAAGCCACTGAGGTCACTAATATTTGTGATTAGACTTTCAAATACAGAAGATGCTTTAAGACTTGATGCATGCAAGCCATGAGTGGTTACCCATACTAATAACCCCAGCACTGAGATAGGAGGATTATGTGTTTGAGGATAGCCTGGACTACACAGTGAGAACTTGTGCTTGTTTGTATTTTGTAACATCACTAAGGAAAATTCTAAAAGAGGGACTGTTTATACTTTAACTGTTCTTGTCTATGACTTGAAGAAAAATTCCTTATGGGGAAGGAATTCAGGAGCTTTTGTTGTTGTGGGCTGTGGGGCTTGAACTGGGGGCCTGGATGCTGCCCATGAGCTCTTTTGCTCAAGGCCAGACCTCTACTACTTTGAGCCACAGTCCCAGTTCTGTTTTTTCTGGTGGTTAATTGAAGATAAAAATCATGGACTTCCCTGTCTGGGCTGGCTTTGAACCTGGATCCTCGGATCTAAGCCTCCTAAATAGCTAGGATTATAGGTGTGAGCCACCAGTGTCTGGTGTGAGCTTAATTGAGGCTCCATGATCCTCCTTTAATGGACTGTGAGTCTGTGATCTAGATTGAACAGATACCCCAGCCCCTTTCTCTAGTCTTTCTAGCACTTTTTATGGTTATTTATGCAACAGAGCTTAACTTTTAGAACTAGCCACTTTAAGATGGAAATAGTATCCTGTACCCAGCTATTTGGGATGTTGAGGCAGGAGAATAATTTTTGAGTCCTCTGTCGGTGACGCCGGAGCACTGTAGGACCAGCTGGAAGGTGAGTGTGCTGAACTTTGAGAGACTGGGAAGAGTGAGCATTTTTGAAAGGCGTGCTTATAGAATGCGATCCTGCCACGAAGCCCTTCCTCCTGTCCCTGGATGAATCTAATGCCCCGGGGAAGAAGTTCATCATTTAAGACATTAGTGACACTCAGTCTTCGTGATAGCAGAGTTGGTTAATGTGCTCCAGGAGCAAGTAGGTGAAGAACTGACCAAAATGCTTTTTCTCTTACCCAGAAGTGAAAATACTAACCATCAACTACTTAGGAATTACAAGCAGCACAAGTGAAAGAGCACAAGTGAAAGAGCATCCCCATTTCCAGTCATTTGATCAGTTAAAACTAGCAGAAAGTTTAGGAGCATGTTGTGGGAAAGACTGTGGGATCATTTGTTCAAACAAAGCCCCTGAATTGATGTTGTTGTTGTTGTTGCTTTTTAATTCTAAAGTAGAACAATGAACTTCTCTAACAGTGGGCTGTTCTTTTAGTCAAATAAAAATGTTTTTCTCTAATAGTAACTTAATACCTTAGTACTTCAATGGAATGTGCCATCAGATTTTCAATGTAACTTAGATAATTGTTACTTGTTCCTATTCATAATTGTGAATTTTGTACTATGAATGCTATTTATTTTCAGCTATAAACTTCATAGATTCACTGTTTAAATAAAAATTGTTGGGCAGAAAAAAGTAATACTGGTAATAAAGCTAGTTACTGAGCACATATTGTATACCAAGTACTGTGCTATTCTCTGCATTTCCCCCCTCATTTAGCACACACAGCACTCGGTGTCCATTTGACAGACAATGAAATTGAGGCTCAAATTTTTGTCATGTAGCCGGGTGTGGTGGCTCATGTCTGTTATTCTAACTATTCAGGCTGAGATCTGAGGATCATGGTTCAAAAGCCAGCCTGGGCACTACAAAGCCAAGAGACTCTTAACTCCAATTAAGCACTAGAAAACAAAAAGTGGAGCTGTGGCTCAAGGGTAGGGCAGTAGCCTTGAGCTGAAGAGCTCAGGGACAGCACCCAGGCCAGAGTTCAAGCCTCAAGACCCCCCCCCCCAAAAAAAAAGTCATGTGACAAAGGTGATCTCAAGTCAGGGATGTCAGGAATGTCTGACTTCACAGTTGTAACTTTCTGTAACAGTCTTTGCTTCTCTCTGAATTTACAGGTAGGCCCCTACTTGGCTCCTCTGGCTTTCCCACCTTTTAATAGCTTCCTTGAGGACCCCCCCACTTCAACAACAAGATAGTGCTCTGTGGACTCTACATCTAAAATAGCCATCTCTGCTGTCCCCAACATCCTGACCTAAGGATTAATGCTTGTCATTAAATATTAAGAAAAGGAGAGAATCTGGCTTTCATGAGAGATCTAGCTACTGTGAGATCATCTGGGCCCAGGGTTGTGGGTTATTGGAGAAGGGTTGACATCTGGATAGCACTTTAGATTTATGAAAAACTGATGCAAGGTGTGGTGTGTGTGTGTGTGTTGGTGAATTTCTATAAGCCCAGCACTTGGAAAGGAGTAGGAGGAGGATCATAAATTCAAGGTCAGGCTGGGCTACATAGCAAGACCCAGTCTCCTGTTGTTCCCTCTCCTCCCAATCCCCCCCAAAATGGCAAAATGTAATCACAATGCACTGACATCCTGTCTAGAAACTTGGCCTTCTTGCTGATACTTCTCATTTTTCTCTTTTTCAATTGCAACAAAACGCTTTCAAGAAGCACAAAGAATCCCAGCTGCCCCACACTATTTGATCATTCATGACCCTTTACAAGCAGCATAATCAGATTTCCTGTCCTGCTCGGGTCTTGAGACTCTACCTGGGATTTGGAATGTGAGATCTCATGAGAGTGAGTGCCTTATAGCTGGGGCAGAGTCCTGGGGTTTCCAGCTGTCCTGTGCTCCTGCATACTGTCTGCCCCTAGGGTTTTTCTTGGCTGGCTCCAAGCTGGCAGCCCGCTCACCATTCTATGTTGTCATGGAGAAGTTTGAGAAACATATTGTTGGATGGAGGGTATATTTCTGTCACCTAGAAACAAGTGGGTTTGTAGAATAGCATGGTAAGGAAGAGAAAGGGCTCTTTAGAGGGCAGAGCTGGTGCCAAGGAAGCTGGTTGTGATGCAGGGGCGGGAAGCCTGTTTGGCTGGATGTTACTTGGTATTCCAGGCAGGCAGCCTGGATTCTGTTAGAATCCTGGGAGCTTCTGTCAGATAGAAGGCCATAGCCTCTGCAGAAAAGTTCAGATTCTAAGGAATCTGGGCTGCAGCACAGCCTGTGCTGCGAGAAGAATAAGTGGCCCTCAGCCATCTAGACACATTGATATAAATTTATGCTCCACACTAATACAAAAGGCTTGCCATTTCCTCAAGTACGCTAGCAGGCTGCCCTTGACCTGTCTGTGCAAGCTCCTCATGGGACCGGGATATCCCAGCCATCTGGGTACCCCCTGCACTAGCTCCTTCCCCACCTACTTCTCAGATAGCATCTGCCACCCCACTGTCCCTGCTGCTTTGTAGGTCAAATAAACAGCTGAATATTGACAATCCATGTTCAATCTAAACAAAAGCTTCAAGGCATTTTGGCATTGCAAATCAGGTTTAGATAAGAACATTAAAGATAATAAGCAATAATTTTTTCTTGCCCCACAAATATAACGTTTCCTTTGAAATCATTCCAAATTCTGATGCTCCATGTACATATTGAACTATCAACTTCTAAATGATGTACATGTTACCAATTAGAGCCTGCTAAAAATTAGAGCCTACTCCCTTTCGTAGAGAGGGAAAGTTTGTTTACTTTCTCTGCTACCTGAAATAGTGACTATATCTGTCCTGTTGCCACATGAAGGGGCATCTCAAGCATCTTCTAGTAGATTGCAAAGGTTATAAGTGTGAGCTGGTGGCTCACACTTGTAGTAATCCTAGCTACTCCAAAGACTAATGTCTTGGATTATGGTTTGAATCCAGTCCTGGGCAGAATAGTTCTCCAGACTTTGTGTCCATTTAGCCAACCAAGAACTGGACAACTGAACAAAAAAGCTGAGCAGAAGAATCTATGGACTTGATTATTCATTTATTCATACATTCTTTTTAGAAGTTTTGGTAAATTCAAAAAGCTATTGGCTAACCTTAATATCGATC
Organism: Megascapheus bottae; assembly: GCF_031878675.1. Classification (NCBI taxonomy): domain Eukaryota; kingdom Metazoa; phylum Chordata; class Mammalia; order Rodentia; family Geomyidae; genus Megascapheus; species Megascapheus bottae. The sequence goes on from NC_143522.1 coordinate 8,623,562, forward strand.
TGGTTTCTATAGACTATGACAATATCTTCAGTCAGGACCTAAGTAACTGCTTTCTCTCCTTGGATCTTGCTCCATCCAAGAGCTACTTTGAGATTATTTCTATTGAGGTATTGCTATTGAGGTTTTGAGTTAACATCTTCAGATTCACAAATATACATTTCTATTGAATTTCTGTGTTCTCCTAGTATTCCCTTACTCTTTATTTTTATATTCTCACTTTCCTTTAGGTTAAAGGAGAAAATGGGAGAATAAAAATAAAGATGCTTTTTTTTTTTTTTTTTTTTTTTTTTTTGCCAGTCCTGGGCTTGAGCTCAGGGCCTGAGCACTGTCCTTGGACTTTCTTAAGGCTAGAGTTCTACCACTTGAGCCTCAGTACCATTTTCGGCTTTTTTTTTTCTATGTATGTAGTACCGAGGAATTGAACCCAGGTCTTCGTGCATGCTACGCAAGCACTCTACCACTAGGCCAAACTCCCAGTCCTAAAGATGCTTTTTAATAGACTCTCAACAGCCCTTTCTCTTGCTATAGATTTTTTTGCCAGCCCTGGCTTGAACTCGGTACCTGAGCACTGAGCACTGTCCTTGGACTTTCTCAAAGCTAGAGCTCTGCCACTTGAGCCACAGCACCACTTCCAGCTTTTTCTATGTATGTGATACCAAGGAATCCAGCCCAGGTCTTCATGCATGCTAGGTAAGCACTCCACCAATAGGCCAAACTCCTGTCCCCTTGCCACAGATTTTTGCTTTCTTTTTTTTTCTCCCCTAGGACTACCCAGTCAGAATGCATGGAGCATTGAGAGTGGGACCCAGGAGTACAACGCCCAAGGAGAGGCTAATTCATAATACTCGAGTGGATAGATGGTGTCTAACTTCTCTTTGAGTTCTAAAGTGGCACACTAGTACCCCAGGAAGCTATAAAATGGAAACAATTCTACCCACCTCGTAGAGAGCTTGTGAAAACCAAGTACTTAAAGATGTCATCTACAAGCCTGGTGCCAGTGACTATTTGGTGGCTAAAACTGGGTGGATCTTGGTTTGAGGACAACACAAGCTGAAAAGTTCACACGATATGCCTATCCTGTCAATAGAGGGCTGGGGATGTGATGGCACTCCCCTGTTATCCTAGGTAGATGGGAAGTCTAACAGGCAGAGTCTACCCAAGATAGCCGTTGGGAAGGAAGCAAGACCCTATCTCAGAAAATAACAGCAAAATTTAGGGTTGGAAAGCCCAAGCACAAGAACCACAGTTCAAACTTCAGCATTAAAGTCATCTGTAGTGTAAGAGCGTAGCAAACACAGGCTATCATCAACCATAGCAATGTATTCTCTTTTGCTATCCATTTTGCTCACTCTGGGAATTCTATTCAAACTAGCAGATGTTCCTGGGATGCACTCTTATTTTGCTGAAGGCTCTAGAAGATTCTATAGCCCAAAAGGCTTTCTTTCTAGGTTATCAAAGGGCAGATGAAAGGTGACAAAGTAGGAACATATTGGCAGATTGCCCCCATTTAAAGAATCTTCAGTCTCCTCATACACAGCAAGAGCCAGCACAGCACACCTTTGTGTACCCCCATACTTCCAGAATGGGAACTAGGCTTCTAGACAGTCCTAACACCAACTTCTATGCAACAGTGTGCAGGGGGCAAGGAGCCAGGAAAGGAGACTGGGAATACTTGAAGTCTCTCAGAGAAAGACATTGTCTTGCTAGGGGTGAATTGAGATCCTCAGTACTGCTAGGGATGGATTGAGATGCTCAGTACATCACCTTTCTCATCTTGCTCCATCCTCTTCTACATGGATTCCATCAATATCCAGCCAGATTGAGCTTGTTCCAGACCCACTTGTTCATTCTATGTGGCCATAAAGATGAGCTTAAGCTCAACCTACTTTCCTCCCAATTTCAGATCACAGAACATGAATTGAAAGCTTCTTGCTTTACTAACTACAATCTACTGTCCCCACTTTACAGATGACAAGGGGAATGTAGAAAGTACAGATGACTACAGATGACAAAAGGGTAATGTAAAAGAGTACACAACTGACTAAATCGAGCACAAAACTAAGACCATAGGCCCTTTGGTAACTTTTGCTCTGTAGGTGTGATAATCAGTGACTAGATTTTCGACAGTCACGCTGTTGCAGAGATGGTCACATGAAGTGAGAGAACACACTGGGAAGGTAAAGTGAAGCAGCAACATGAAAATCCTTTGTTACCCATGAGGCTCATTATGGACTAAACAGACACCAGGCCTATGTCAGAGCCGAAGGCAGCACTGGGGTGGAAATTACCTGCCTGCTGGAGGTGGGGTAAGCAATGGACACTCAAAAGAGCAGCTCAATTTCCCTAGAGCTTCTGTTCCCTGGGAGAGGAAGATGACTATAGTTTTGTTCCCTCTGCAGGATGCTGATGCTAGGATTGGCAGGAGTGAGTTCATGTCCTTGTGTGCTCAGCCGCAGTCATGCACTGTCATTTTCACAGTCCCACGAATGTGCAAGTGTCAGAACAAAAACATACTATCGCTTAGGTGCTAATGGAGAGGACTTTGGAATGAGCGCTAATTTAAAAACCACTCTGGACTGTGTTTTTGTTCTCATGAGGGGCATGGTGGTATGAGATGAGTGGGAACACAGTAATGTGATTCCCCAGAAAGAAACCACCCTACATCCCTTATCCACACACCTGCTACGAATTCTAGCCTTGGTTCTAGCTATGACCAACTGGAAAGCAAAGCAACATCAGAATAGTAGAGAAGGGCTGGGACTTGCTGTAGGAATGACTCAAATAAAAGAACACCTAGCAAGTACAAAGACTTAACTCCAGTACCACACATGTAATCCATATAGCCAAGTATAATTCAAGCAAAACTAGGACAAAGAGGTTGCATCTAGCAGCTCTGGTAACAACACACTTCAAAGTCAATGGGGTGTAAACACAAACAAAGCAATGTGGCCAGGTGAAATACTCAGGCTTATACTAGACAACCAAAGCCAAAATGTGCTACACAGAAAGCTCCAACAGTTCTAGAACCAAGTGTTGTCTGCTGCTAGGTCCCTGTTAGTCCCCTTTCAAGTGGCATCAAATGCTAAGTTTCACTTGGAGTAGTGGTAAACAACTAATAATCCCAGTACTGGGGAGATTGAGGCAAGAAGATGATGACTTATGAGGCCAGACTAGGCTATGAGTAATATTTTGTTTCAAAAAATTAAAAATGTGGGCCAGGAGTTTGGCCTAGTGGTAGAGTGCTTGCCTAGCACGCATCAAGACCCAGGTTCGATTCCTTGGTACCACATACATAGAAAAAAACAGAAGTGGTGCTGTGGCTCAAGTGGTAGAGAAATCCCAAGGACAGTGCTTAGGCCCTGAGCTCAAGCCCCAGGACTTGCACAAAAAATTAAAAATAAGAGGGAGGATAAAAAAAATCAGAAATTATCAGGCTGAAAAGTATGATTCAGGGCCCGGGAGTTTGGCCTAGCGGTTAAAGTGCTTGACTAGCATGCACAAAGACCCGGGTTCGATTCCTCGGTATCCCACATACACAACCAAGCCGGAAGTGGCAGAGACGAGACTGCGACAGCGACAGAGAGCGAAAGAAGCGAGCTGAGCTGAAGTGAACAGAGCCCAACCGAGTGGTGGCCGGAGCGAGCGGGGCCGGAGCGAGCGGGGCCAGAGCGAGAAGGGGCCGGAGCGAGCAGAGCCAGGAGCAAGCGAGAGCTGGCCCGGCCGGAGCGAGCGGGGGCCAGAGCAAGCCAGGAGCAGGGCCGGGCCGGAGCGAGCGGGGCCAAGAGCGGGGCCAAGAGCAAGCTGGAGCGAGCCGGGGCCGCAGCGAGCGGGGCCTGAGCTAGAAAGAGGGCCTAGCCGGGCCGGAGCGAGCGGGGCCAGAAAGAGGAAGGGGCAAAAAAAAAAAAAGTATGATTCATGTGGGTATAGAGTTCTTGCCTACCCAGTGTACTGATTTTGTCCTCTCACCAGGAACAGCTGACTAATTCTGGAGCCTATTTGGAGAACTGGGACTCTGCATGGCCTGAGGTTCAGTTCTCCAGGCTCATGGTCAGTATTAAGGTTGCTTCTCTAAAAGGACAGATAAAGCCCTTAAAGGGGGTTAATAATACTCCTTCCTCCCCACTTCACTAATTTAAAGCTGATCAAGGGTATGACAGTACATGGACTTGATCAAGGTCCCTCTGAAGGACAAAGAGCAACAGTGACCAGTTGATGGCCATTTGGCAGATGGTTTGCTCCCAGGAGACACTGAAAAGACTGGAATTTAGTGCAAGGAACTACCTGGCCTGCCTAAAGATACCAGACAAGAAGGAAGGTGAATCCAGTAGGGAAACAGACACCAGCTCATGATATTTCAGTGCAAGTGATTTCCTGAGTTGATGGTCAATGAGATTCCAGTGCAAGTGATTTCCTGAGTTGATCGTCAGTGAGATTCCATTTTACCAGTAGTACCTAGCAGGTTGCAGATAAGGTTGCAGATACCCAACAAAAATGCTAACAAATAGTGACCTCCCTACCTGATGTATTCTATAAAGATTTTCTTCTAATCATTCATTTGTCCATCACCCACATACCCCACCCTTTCTACCCAAGAATTATGTGCTCACCACATATGAGGTGCTAAATCACGGCTGGAGGGGATTCGGTGGTAAGCAAGACTTAGTTCATTGAAACAGGTGACTGACTACATGAGGGCTGTCAAGAGGGGAGGGATGAAAAGGTAGATTTACAGAACAGTCTGAACAGACTGTATTCTCATTGCTAAGACTAGGATTTGCTAAGACTAGGATTTGCATCTTCAAATGTTCAAGTGGTGAAGCTTGGTTTAAAGGGTAATAGTGTGGAGGTGGTATCTAAAAGGGCAGGTGTCTTATGGAAGGTGATTAGACCATGGGGTCTCCACACTTATGGATGGACTAACTAGTCTTTCAGAACTGACTAGTCTTTCAGAATGGCTTGAGTTTATCTTTCTGGTCCTGGGGCTTGAACTTAGAGCTCTAGACTTGAGAAGGACAATGCTCAGGCTCCATCACTTGAGTCACAGCACCACTTCTGGCTTTTTCTATGTATGTGGTACTGAGTAATTGAACCAGGGTCTTCATGCATGCTAGGCAAGCACTCTACCACTAGGCCAAACTCCTGGCCTCTAGGTCTGAGTTTTTAGATGTAGTTGGCTCTTCCCAAATCTTTCCTATGTTGCCATGTAACTGTCCCTGTTACGCACACTTCTGCCAGGATAGGTCATCCCCCTTGAAGTCTTCTCTAAAAGCCAAGAAGATGCTAGTGTCATGTTTACATGGACCACAGAGTTGTAAGCTAAATATAATTGAGGTTGGATAATCTGGAAAGAATGTTAGAGGAATGTTTTAGTCCATTTGGTGTTACTCTATCTTCTACTCCACAGACTCTCCACCTTAGGCAAACCTGAGTTACTCCCCCCACGAGTCTGCCCATTGTTGGTGGGCTTCCTAAAGGAAATTTCCATTTTCTATTCAAGTGAGGTGTAAGCATTGGTCATTGCCTGAGCAGAACACTGGACTAGCTCTGATTTTTATCTAAAGTGGTTTTATCCAGCTTATATCCTTGGTAACCATTACTTCCAGTCCCTTTCCATTTCCCCCTTGCTCTACTTCACATTTCCCCTTTCTGAACAAAGGGATGTTTCAAAGGGTAAATGTTAAGGCCTGTGGCCACTGTTCAAGGCTATGAATCCTTGGATGATAAGGAAACTTGCAACATGGTGCCTTTAAGATCAATTCCAGGCACTTGTTCAAGTGCTGTTTAAGGACAGTTCTTCCTAGCAGACATCATGGCAAGAATATTCTCTACCCATCATCCTGGCCTCCTCAGGGTTGTGTGTGAGCGTGTGTGCGTGTGTAGATCCAGGAACCTGAACTCAGGGCCAGGCCAACGTCCCTGAGCATTTTTGCTCAAGGCTAGCATTGTACTGTTTGAGCCATGGCCTCATTTTGGCTTTTTTTGCGGGGGAGGGAGGGAGTAGTTAATTGAAGTCTTGTGAGCTTCCCTGCACATGCTGGTTGTGAATTGTGATCTCTCATCTGTCTTCTGCATAGGTAGGATTACTGGTGTTAGCCACTGGCACCTGGCTTCTTCAGTGTCCTTTTGACCCATTTCAGAATATGAAATCTCTCCTCTCTGATCATTTCAGAGATGATCATTTCATTTATAAGAATGTGGCTAGATGGCACATGTGTGCCATCTAGCCACATCTGTGACCCTAGCAGGAAGCTGAAGCAGGAGGATAGTGAGTTCAATGGCATCCTGTGCTACATAGTGAGATTCTGCCTCAAGAACTAAACAAAGCTAGGCACTGGTGGCTCACATCTGTAATCCTGGCTACTCAGAAGGCCGAGATCTGAGGATCACGGTTAGAAGCCAATGGGGGCAGTAAAGTCCCTGAGAGACTTTTGTTTTGCCGTTCCAGGGACTGAACTCAAGGCCTGAGCATTGTCCTTGAGCCTTCTCAAGACTAGCACTCTACCCTTGGGCCATAGCACCACTTCTGGCTTTTTCTGTACGTGGTATTAAGGAATCAAACCCAGGGCTTTGTTCATGCTAGACAAGTTCTCTATCAGTAAGCCACATTCCCAGTCTGCTGTGAGACTTTTATCTCAAAAGCTGGAAGTGGCACTGTGGCTCAAAGTCAGTGTTAGCATTGAGCAAAAAGAGCTTGGGGACAGTGAGTAGGCCCTGAATTCAAGCCTCATGACCAATAAGAAACACAAACAAAAAACCTGAAAAAAAATATATATGTATTTATATATACAACATGTATTAAGGGCCTAACAAAAAAAAACCAGAATATACAGGGAGGTCTATATGGTAGTGGATGTTCTGGAACCTAGAGGAATCATTCCTTAACTGTCACTAGGTTTGGCTTCTGGTTTGCTTTAATTTTACTTAGCTATATGGATTTTGTGTATGGGTATGCTTCTAGAGTTTGAACTCAAGTCTTTGTATTTGCTATGTGCTCTTATACTTGAGCCATTCTGGCTTTTTATCTACTTTTTTTTAAAGGATAGAATCTCTGGTCAGCTTGGACTGTGGTCCTCCTCCTATTTGTGCTACCTCACCATCATGGGGCTGATAGGTACCCATGGCCAGCCACTGGAGTCTCACAAACGTTTTTTCTTTTGGACCTGGTCTGGCCTCTGATCTTTGCTCCCCAAGTATCTAGGATTACAGACTCAACCAATATTATTAAACTGGGTTTATGAATTTTTTAAAAAAAGTGACAAGTATTTGCATTTACATCTCTACATAATTACTCTTGGTGCAAGTCTCTACAATTTGGTGACATTCAAACCCTGGCTTTTGTCAAGTTGCAGATCACAGGGTCATACACAATGTGCTTTTTCAAGACTACTCCTATGGTAGCTCTTGATGATGCATGGTAGTATGGCCACATGACTCTTGCTGCCCATGGTGAGCGTACCTGTAGTTCCAGAGTGATGAAACTTGAAAGTGTCACTTGCTTCTGATACATTTTCAGTGTTTATGTGAAAAGAGGTCCATTCCATAGACCTCCATTCCATAAGTGGGGAAAGTAATGCATAGAAAGGTGATCTACCAAAGCCGCTCAGTCAGAACAAACTTGGAAAAAGCCCAGGAAGATTGCTAAAGTACCTTCCAGTGTCTTATCCTAAAGAAAGAAAAAAATGACTCAAGAAATATACATTTATAGAAAGCTCCACCCTCAGAGCTATTTCCAAAGGCTTCAAAATAAACTCGAACCACAAGGTAAAAGGACCAGAATCACATTAACACTTTAGTTAAATACTCCTGACTCAGACAATACCAATTGATACAGCTCACTGACAACCAGAAGAGAAAAATTCACCCATTCAAGAATAAGCCTTTGTTCACAGCTCCTTTCCTGGTTTCACATCTCAAGTGTAATATCTAAATACTGTTTCCTCTACACATCACTTCTCTTACATTTGTTAGTAACGGGGTGGGGGCTGACAAGGGCTGTGTGTCTGTACATACAAGCACACAGACAACATAAGTAACCAGCTATGTTAGGGACAATTCTGCCCAGTGGAACACACATGAAATATGAATATATATAGTTCCGTTTTGGTAAGTTTATATATCCTTGCTTTGATTTAATGGCAAATGTGGTTTACTTTCCTTCTCTGAAGGAAGTCATTTGGTGGATGTAGTTTGGGCCAACCTCTTCAAGGAAGAGAAGCCCTCTAAGGGTTAGTGATAGCTGAAACTTTTGGGGCAGGGAGTAGCTTGGTATTACAAGTGATCCCCTGGAGCTAAATGATCATCTGTCTGCATTATACTGTATGTCCAATGCCAGGAATCAATATTTCAAGAAATGAACTGAAAGCAGTCTACCTGCCTCTCAACTCCAGGTCAAGAAAGGCACAAAGAAGACCAAAAAGTAGTACAGAAGTGGTGCTTTGGATCCAGGAGACCTTGAGGTACCAGAAAAGGAGTTCTAATGGCCCCATTTGGAAGATGGGAAAGGTGAGGCACCAAAAAACCACTTACATACTTTGCTATAGATGACAGGGTGTGGGAATTTAAGGGAAAGACTTTTTTTTCCCCTGGGAAGCAAGGGAAGGGAGACATCCTTCTTGGGAAGGAAAGGGAAGGGAGACATCCTACCAGCAATAGCAACAGCAAGCACAATTCTCAACAAAGACAATTCCAGCCCTGTCAGCTACCACCAGCAAGCAGCCAAGGATCACTTAATCAGCTTCAGAGTGTGGAAATGATTCCTTCACAGAGGGAATCCTGTACTCCAAACTATCAGGTCCTCCCACAAGACTGCATTCAGGGCTGGAGCTTGAGGCAAGAATGGCCTGGGCAGGCACATAAGGTAGCTCTTCAGGGGCTACCTTCAGGTGGGTCTGCAGGAGCCAGACTCACACTGGAAGGTGGGCATCACATACTGCCTCCCCTGAAATAAATCACCCTGCAAGAAAGCTTCATGGGGTGGAACAGTAGAGAAACCACCATCTCCAAAGCTTCCATTAAAGCTAAACAGTATCACCAAATCAATCCATTTCCTGTGTCACATGGAAAAGAGAATTATATGCAGATGATTGTCTATAAAACCAAGGGACCTCAACTGGAAAACTATGGGAACAGGAAAATTTGTTTAGATGTCCAGATTATTGGGCAAGTTTATAAAATCAGTAACTTTTTTTGATCACTTGTGCATGGCCTGACATTTTTCAGGAGCTTGTGCTTTTCTGGGAAGCCTCAGGCTTTGGGCAATTTGTTCTATACATTTTTTTGTATGTGTGGAGGAGTCATGGGGTTTGAACTCTGGGCCTAGGCGCTGTCCCTGAGCTCTTCAGCTCAAGTCTACCACCCTAACCCCTGAGTCACGGCCCACTTCCCGTTTTCTAGTGATTAAAGAGTGCTCAGGCTGGCTTTGAACCGTGATCCTCAGATCTCAGCCTCCTGAGTGGCTAGGATTACAGGCGTGAGCCACCGTGTCCCGCTCAATTTGTCCTATTTTGAAAGATGGAGGTGAGTCACAGAGATGGCCCCTCAGTTGCCACCACTTTAAGTAATCTCAGACACCCAAATCAGAAAGATGCCTGGGACGATTGCTGCCCCTTCCTCCTCCAGAAACTATTTCATCCCAAAAGACAACATGGGGGAAGAGGGTTGGCAAGGGTGGATGCTGGCAGATTGTGTCTCATCATTTCCAATTTTTTCTCTTAAAAAAAAAGGTGGGGGAGGGCAGGTTGAAAAGTTCCATTGCTTCATTGATTTAAAAGCCTAGAGAGTCCATGATTTAAAAGCCTAGAGAGTTCATGGAGTGCCTACACTGAGGTCCCCCACAGTTTGGTCAAAGTAGTGATAGGGGGAGAGCCCATCAAAGCTGTGTCCAGTCTGGCCGTCCCACAGCATTAGTCATTTGCGATCCAGGCTGGCATGTAGCTGGGCCTCCCGCACCATGCGGTCAAAGGAGCGTGTGTTGGTCTCCTCGCGCACCTTTTCCCGCACGTGGAAGGAGGCGCGGGCGGTGGAGCGTGCGCTCTCCAGCGCACTACGCCGTTCCCGCGACAGCTGCTCGCTGCGTTCCAGCTTGCGCCCAATGGCCTGGAGCAGCTCCCGCCGACGGCTGTCTTCATCCCTCTCCACTTTCTCCTTGTTGGCGCGCTGGGCCCGCTCTTTCTCCAGCCGGGTTTGCACCACGCGCCGAGCCTTCTGCTGCACGGCCTCTTCTGCCACCTGTGCCGCGTGCTGCAATCGTCGCTCCCCCGCTCGGGCCAGTGCCTCCAGGTGCGCCTGATGCTCCCGCTCTTTGCGCTCGGCCGCCTCCTTGGCCCTTCGACCCTGCAGCTCCTCCCGCCGGGCCCTCTCTCGAAGCTCCCGCGTGCGCTGCTCAACCAACTGCTCGTAGTTCTCCTGCGCGCGGCCCAAGCTGGCCTCCAGGGAGCTCCGCAGACCCTCTCGCTCCTCGTGCTGCTGCCGCACTCGGCCCCGCAGCAGCGCCTCGTGGCGTGCCCGCTCGGCTCGGCTGAGCTCCCGTTTCTCCCTCTGCACCTGGCCCTCCTGTCGCTGCTTGGCGCGGGCCGCGCGCTGGGCGCGCTCCCGGCGGACCTGCTCGGCCCGCTCGCGCCCTTCTTGCAGGCTCTCTTCTCGCTGCTTCAGGTTCTGCTCTTGATGCAGCTTACGCAGCCGGTCCTCCCGGGCCGTGCGCTCGGCCCGCTCCCGCCGCAGCAAGCCCTGGCGATCCGCTAGCTCCCGCCGCCTCTCTTCGCTGCGCTCGCACTGCTGCTGCCGTCGCTGCGCCGCTTCGCGCTCCTCGCGGCCCCGACGACCGCGCCGCTCCTCCACCTGTGCGGCCCATGCTCGGCGGCCCAGCTCCAAGGCGCGTTGCTTCTCCCGCTCCTCGCGCTCCCGCCGCCGCTCGGCGCGCACGCGCTGCTGTTCCCACTGGCCATGGGCCGCAACGCGCTGCTCCAGCAACAGGCGCTCCTCCTGGTGCCGCGCCAGCATGAGCGCCGCGATCTTCCTGTCGCGCTCAGGCACCCCGCGTAGGCCGCGCTCGGCGCGCACTTGGCGGACGATGCGCTCCACATGCTGAGCCGTCTGTGGAGAGTGGCTGAGGTCACCGAGGCTGAAGCTGCGGCCCGTGAGTGGAACCAGGGCGAGGGCAGAAGGGCGGCCCAGGGGGTTGGGTGCGGAGGACGCTGAGCCCGCGGGGCAGCTGTTCCTGGCCGAGGCTCGCGGAGGCCAGCGAAGCTCCCGAAGGCTCTCCCCGCTGTAGGAGGAGGACGATGCTCCCGACTCGGAGCTGAGGGCACCATCCCGCCGGCGGGAAAGCGAGTCTAGAGAGTGACTCTTCCTGCCTGTCCGGGACCCCGCGGGTGGAGGTTGGGTCCGGCCCGAGGAAGGACTAGGGGAGGTCTTTCGGGCGGCACGCGGCGCGGGTGAGGCCGGGAGGCTGGCGCTGCTGCAGCTGCTACTGCTGCCACCTCCGCCCGCGCTCGGGGCGGAAGCCGAGGCGGAGGCGGCGGCCGCGGAGGCTGCGGGGCCCAACGGCGTGAAGAGGCGACGCTTCTCCTCGCGCACAATGCGCTCGCGCTCCGCTCGGCACTGTTGTAACTTGGCGCGCCGCTCCGCCTCGTACGCCTCATACAGCCCGGTGGCCACCCGCATGGAGCGCCCGGGGGCCTCACGCACCAGGTCGGCCAGCGCCCGCGGCAGCAACTCCACTGGCTTGACGGCACAGCGGGCACAGGCCTCCAGCGAGCGGGGACTGGTGAGCACGTAGCGGCTGCCCTCTGCCTCGGGACAGTCGAAGTTGAAGAGGTCGAGGTGCAGCAGCGGCGACTGCTCCCGCCGCCCTCCGTCTGCATCGCTCGGGACTTCTGCCTTACGGGGCACCGCTGCGGAGCCAGAGGCCGAGGCCGAGGAGGCCGCAGGCTGCTGGGCGCCCTGGGCTTCGGGAGGCACCGACGCTGTGGCCTCATCCCCTTCCGTGCCACCGGGTTCGGCTCCCTCTTTCTCCTCTTCAGGCACCGGGTCCACCATAGTGGAGCCTCTTCCCTTGTTGGAGTCTCTGCGGGTGAACAGGGAGAGGCATAGAGGAATCCATCTGGGTGCTCTTCCCCACTCTTCAGCCATATTCATCCTTCCCCAACTTAATCCTCTTTCGGATTAGGTTCAGAGGCTGCGGAACCGTAAATCCTAAAACCGACGCCCCCCCCCCCCCATAAAACCCGGCTGGGCGATGGGTGGAGAGGATGCTGAGGTTCGGAGAGGAGCCTCCGTCTCCTTCGGCACTGGAATGCGGGGCCTACGGGGAGGCTCCCCTGGCGAATGGCCCGCTAGATGCTCCCCAGTTTCCTATTGAAAAGATCTAGGTGCAGCCAGCAGCCGGGGAGGCTGGCGCTGGAAGATTCCTGGGAGGATTAGCGCATTTGTTTGCGGCTTAGGCGGGCTCCCTAGGATGCAGTGGTACAGGAAAAGATAAAAGGCCGGGGGGGGGGGGGGAGGCCTGTTCATCTCCAAGAACATTGCAGTGAGGACGCTGTCTAGCCAAGGAAGAAGTTTATGGTTGACTTTCCACTGCCAGAAGGGGCCAGGTGTGGGGCCCACGGGAGATGTTAAGGGCTGAGCGAAGTCCCCAAGGCCCTTGTGGGAGTGGGGAAGGATTCTTGCTCCTGCCTTTCGGGCAGGGCTTGCTAGGAGCTATGCCCGCCTCCTCCACATACACTCCCTCCCCCCTTTCCTCCGCCGGGTGTTTGCGGGGGGGGGTGTAGAAGGCGCCTAGATCTCTTCCCCCTCCCCACCCCCGCCCCACCCCCGCATCTCCTCCCCATCTGAATTGTGAAATCTGCCATCCCAGTGAGGGCTCCGACACCTGCCCCCAGATGCCCACCGGCTCCCCCACCGCATCTCATCGGGAGGCTCCTGGAGCACATTTAGCTGGGCCTTGCCAGTGCCCACAGCTGCTAGGTGTCCAAGTGGGTTCACTTACCCCAGGTCCAGAGCTTTGGGCCCCCCGCGCCCAGGGCTTTTGTTCACTGCTCTCACCCGAGCCTCTTCAGTCCTTGCGCCGGCGGGATCGGGTTACTGCCGGCTGCAGCAACCGGGAATGGAACCCCAGCTGCCACCACCAGCGTCTTTCCATGGGGTCTGCATGCAAGGTGCACACACTCCGGGCCGCTTACATACAGGAGGGAGGGGAGGGAGACAACGTCTCCCTAAAATAACGCGGCTTTGCTCCCTTTGCATGCACTGGTTCTTAAAGGAAGCCCGCTTCCATCCTGGCTGCATCCATCTCCACCTCTACGGTGAGGGTACCGCCGGTCTTTCGCTGCTCCTAGCGCCCCCTGGTGGACACGGAAGTGTGGTGGTCTGTTCGTTTAGAGGGCGACGAAGAAATAATGCAATGTCTATATAATGCAATGTCTATATAATGATGTATATGTAATAGTCAGGTATATGCACATATATACCATAACACGTATGTGGATATATGTGATTAATAAAAGATCTTTGGATGGAATGAAAGAATTTCTCAGCATTTTTCTCTAGTGGATCCAGAGAAGCAAATAGACTTGATAAAATATAACTAGAATTATGGCAACTGACTTAAACTCTTTATTTTTAAAGGAAAGCTATGATGCTCATACAGGTTTGAGGCAGGCAGAGCATAGGTGACTAGTTAATGCAACATCTTATGACTTACTAGTTCTGAGATAATAAAACCAGTTAGTGCCATTTGATGAACACTGTTTTGAGACACCTCCTCCATTCCCCCTCCTCCCAATTTTGTGTAGTAGTGGCTGTAGGAGATGGATGGAAGGAATTCTCCAAGGAGAAATGAATGAGTATTGCACTTAAAAGGTGTGGTGAGCTGTATTGTTAAATTATTCGACACTGACAGGAAGTTGTGAGGAGAAAATGAGTTTTAAGCAGGAAACAGGCATGATTTTGTTTATATTTTAGAACCATAACTCTAAGAGAACCATGACTCTAGCAACAATAGGCCAGGGATCAAGATGAAGCAGAAAGCTCAGTTAGAAGTTGGTGACGGTGACTCAAGCCTAAAATCCTACTCAGGAAACAGATCTGAGGATTACCATTTGAAGAAAAGAGAGACTGGTAAGTCGCTGAGACTTTTATCTCTAGTTGAGCCACATCTCCACTCTGGCTTTTTTTGCTGGCTAAGTGGTAATATTCCAGTCTTGACCGAAAAAGCCAAGAAAGAGTGCAAGGAAGACTTTGAGTTCAAGCCCCAGTATTGGGACCAACAACAAGAAAGAAGTTAGAAAACCGACATAGTTCACAAAGGCAGAGATGATTGGGACCACTTAGGAAGCTAGGTAGAAATAAAGGGCTTTGTGGGGAAGGGCATGGAGTTTGGAAATAAAGTTAAAAAATCACTACTCCTGGATATCTTGGTTCTGGGACGTGAGGAAGGGTAAAAGTAAAAGGTTACTTTTAATTTTAGATATACCACTTGATTGTGGGATTGAGCTGTTCAACAGGTTTCTGGATAAGTTGGGTCAGTTCTGGACTAGAGCTAGGGTTTAGAGCATCATTGTCATCCTATGTAGGGTTCCTAAAACTGAGATCACCCAAGGAAGAAAAGTAGAATGGTAAGAAAGGCTGCAGGACATTGACAGGACAGAGGAGTTAAGGGGTCATTGGAGGATATCAATAAAAAAAAGAAAATGTGACCTTGTGTAAGCAAAGGACTTCAGGAGAACATGCCCTATCCCATGGCCATGTATCTACCTAACAGCAGGATGAGCTTCAGAGTCTATAATTCAAGAGTTCAAATCCCAGCTTGCTTATGTCTGAGGTATTCAACCTTTCTGAATTGCTTGCTATTTGTTATACAGTGGATACATGTCTCTGAAAAGATTACTGTTGAGAATTGAGTTGAAATATGTCAAACACGTAGTATATTGTACCATGTTTCTAGTACTGTCATGGAAAGTTATTGTTAACTAAATTGCAGTGAATGAAAAGCCAGTCCAAGCTTTCTTCTGGTTGTATTCCATTGTATTTATAGATCATGTGTCTCTAACTGGGAGTTCAATTCCTCTGCTCAACTTGTCCCAGGAATCAAGAGTTTCCCCATGCTCAGCTCATAAAGCTGAGTAGGATAAGGATTATTTTCTCTACAGAAGGCAAATATTTTGATGGGAGCTCAATGTTCATTCTACACTCCTACCTCCAGATGGCACCACACCTCCGCTCACCTACATGAACTTCTGGTGTCAGGCCTGGAACAACAAAAACAAATGTCATGGAGCTTGAACTCTGGCTCAGAGTAGTAAAGCACTAGCCCTGAGCCGAAAAGTTTTAGGCACAGTGCTCAGGCCCAAAGTGCCACTTCCAGTTTTCTGGTGGTTAATTGGAGATAAGTGCCTCATGGACTTCTGTGCCTGGGCTGGTTTTGAACTGTGATCTTCAGATCTCAGCCTTCTGAGTAGCTAGAATTACAAGCATGAGCCATTGGGCCCAGCAAACCAGAAGATTGTGGAGTACACGGAAGGAGCCCTAAAGGAGCTCAAAGAAAGTTGTTCCTCCTTCAAACCAGAGGAAGTGACTTGAAATCACAGTTCCCGAAGGAGATAGGGGTATGCATCTCATGTTTTGCAAGTGCCATTTCCAGACATTACACTTGCTCTGTGCAGTTTTGCTGCCCTAATTCTTCCTTTGTCAAAACTCAGTTCCAGTGTCATTTCCTCAGTGGAGCCTTCCTTGATTGTTTTTTTTTTTTTTTTTTTTTTTTTTTTGCCAGTCCTGGGCTTGAGCTCAGGGCCTGAGCACTGTCCTTGGACTTTCTCAAGGCTAGAGCTCTACCACTTGAGCCTCAGCACCACTTCTGGCTTTTTTTCTATGTATGTGGTACCGAGGAATCGAACCCAGGTCTTCGTGCATGCTAGGCAAGCACTTTAACCACTAGGCCAAACTCCCGGCCCTGGTTTTTTTTTTTTTTTTTCCCCAGTCCTGGGGCTTGAACTCAGGGCCTGGGCACTGTCCTTGGACACTTTTTGCTCAAGGCTAGTACTCTGCCACTTAAGCCACAGTGCCACTTCCGACTTTTTCTGTGTATGTGGTTCCAGGGAATGGGCTTCATGCATGCTAGCTGAGCACATAACCACTAGGTTACTCTCCTGACCCTTTGATTGGCTTTTTAGTTTGTGCTGGATACCTCTCCATTGTGCACAGCACTTGAGTAGAACTGCAATATTTTATTTAACTATTGTGTGTGCACTGTCTCTGAACATTTTTGGCTTAAGAATAGCACTCTGTCTCCAATTAAGCACCATAAAGCCAGAAGTAGAGCTGTGGCTCAAGTGGCAAACATTCTCATGGACTTGCCTGCCTCAGCTGACTCTAAACCACAATCCTCAGATCTTAGCCTCCTGAGCAGCTAGGATTACAGGTGTGAGCCACTGGCACCCAGATAAGTTTTTAATGTTTCATTATAAAGAACTTCAGACATAAAAATAGACAGATATTGTGGAAGGTTAATTATTCTATAATTTTTGACTTCTCTGTTCACTTGGCAGATGGTGGCCTTAATTAGGAGAATAAACATGTTTTTGTTTTTGCCAGTCCTGGGCCTTGGACTCAGGACCTGGGCACTGTCCTTGGGCTTTCTCAAGGCTAGAGATCTACCAGTTGAGCCACAGCACGACCTTCAGCTTTTTCTATGTATATGGTACTGAGAAATCAAACCCAGATCTTCATGCATGCTAGGCAAGCAGTCTACCAGTAGGCCAAATTCCAGCCTTGGGGAAACATGTTTTATGACATTATGTCCTATGTAAGAGCTGCAGACAAAAACATTTGAGGGGAAAAAATGAAAATGTATTAATCCCATGCTAAGGAACAGGAAAGCTTACTATGATACTGTCCTTCACCAAAGCTCAGGATATTAGAAATGGTGTGGCCTATGAAAGTGGTGCTGTGGCTCAAAGTGGTAGACTATTAGCCTTGCATAAAGGAGCTCAGACAGCATCCAGGCTTTGGGTTCAAGCCTCATGCCTGACACACAAAAAAGAAAGATAGTGTGACCCCACATATAGCTCTTTCTTCTCTCTAATCTTCATCTCCCTTTATTACCCCTTCCCTTCTCTCCCAGTTTCCCTCTCCTTCCCTTAAGTTATTTCACATCTGAATCTCGGTTGTATTGTTTGTCAAAATAAGAATTAAGGTTGTATTGTCTTTCAAAATAAGAATTGCGTTTGCTTTGCAGAGTGGTGGTAAAAATCCCAGAAATACTGACTGCTTGGTATACAGTAGGAGTACTAGTTTCCTCTCCTATGGGTTTTATGTTGATTTCAGAGAATGTACTTTAGCCCAGGGGAGGAAAGCTATTATTCTATACAGCTGCAACAATGCTGTGGGTCTTTGGGAAAAGAAATAATCAGCTTCCTCTGACCAGGAAGAACTAGATATCACCCTTCCCCATATCCAAGCTGTCTGTATATGAGAGACCATCCCATCCTGTGCCTCCAAATCTACTAATCCACTCTTCTGGTCACCTGTCCCTTCATCCCCCACTCTCAAGTATTTGAAGGCCTATTGAGTAGACATCCAAATCATTTTTTTTTGGTTATGGTTCTAAAGATACTATAATCTCTCTTTCCCATGTTTCCTCTCCCCCCCCCCCCCCCCCCGCCCCGACCTTGTACTGGGGTTTGAACTTAGCTGAAGGCCTGGCTCAGTAGAACATCAGCTTAGCATGTAGCAGGCACTATTTTTTTGCTGGTTATATTTTAGAATAGTTATATTGCTTCCTGCCCTGGCTCATGTCTAGATTTTGGTAGGCTTGTTATTTCTGGGTTTACCCCTTCAACTCCAGTTTTCCTCCTTTGAGAGGAATCTATCACACTTCATTGTGGGCTAGCCTGACACCACAATCCTACCAATTTTTCTTTTTCTTTTTTTTTTTGGCTAGTCCTGGGCTTGAACTCAGGCACTGGTCCCTGAGCTCTTCAGCTCAAGGCTACCACCCTACCCCTTCTACCACAGCCCCATTTCCTGTTTTCTAGAGGTTAATTGGAGATAAGTCTCAGGTCCTTTCGTGCCCTGACTGGCTTTGAACAACCTTGATCCTTACATCTAGGCTACCTGAGTAGCTAGGATTACAGGTGTGAGCCACCCAGCCCAGCATACATTATCTTTTTTTTTTTTTTTTTTATCAGTCATGGGACTTGAACTCTGGGCTTGGGTACTGTCCTTGAGCTCTTCAGCTAAAGGCTAGCAGCTAAAGGCTAGCACTCTCCCACTTGAGCCACAGTGCCACTTCCAGCTTTTTCTGTGTATGTGGTACTGAGGAATGGAACCTAGGGCTTCATGCATGCTAGGCAAGCACTCTCCCACTAAACCACATTCCCAGCCCCAGTCCTTCCAATCAGTTTTATCCTTCTACATAACTTGGGGTGACAGGCATGTGCCAAGGTGACCAGCTCTGGGTGAGAAAGGGTCTTATAAGCTTTCTGCCTGAGGCTGAGTTGGAACTATGATCCTCTGTATCTGGGCCTCCCAATTAGCTAGGATTACAGGTGTGAACCTTTTGTAACAGGCTATCATTTTTTAATTTTTAAAACATGGGAATTGTAAATATGTCTTGCCCTCTACACGTAGGAAATGTCTTGAATATTATCATTCCCATCTGCTTTAACAGCTACATAGTACTTCTTGTCAGGGACAGACAGTACTTTAGCTAAGGATTTTTAATGGTATTTGATACATATCAATGATATGTATAGCAGAATCAAGCTCTGATTTACATTACTCCTATAATACGGCTAAATCAGAATTGAAACCTAGCGTGGGTCAAAGCTATGCAGCTAAACCAGAATTGAAACCTAGCGTGGGTCAAAGCTATGCAGCTAAATCAGAACTGAAACCTAGCTTGGCTCAAAGCTATGCTTGCCTCTGCAGAGATGTTCAAAGACTGTTACATAGTCTTTGAACATGTTCAGTCAGATCTTCTCTAGAAGACTTTAGGGAATGTTCTCTAGCAGATAGTATCTTCTGCAGGAGGTTCTTGTGAGTGTGTGAAAGTGCAGGGCAAGGCAGAATGAAAGGAGCCATGAATGATGGTGATGTTCCAACACATTACCATATTTCTGGGAAGACACAGGCTGAGACCTTAAAGATAGCAAAGTGATCACTGCATGCATGTGGCTGGCTAGGTAAGTAGTCATACCCTTTGCTGAGCCCTGGGTGTCTCTTCCAACATCTTTCAGGTGTATCATAGGAAGAAGCGCCTTGCCAAAGTGATGAGGAGAGGTGTGGACCTGAGGAGAGGTGTGAACCTATGGAGAGATTCCTAAGGTTCTGAGGACACCTGGATCAGAGCTGGCTTCAGGGACTCCTCTCCATATCCACACTGCATTTTCAAGTGACTTCAGAGTTAGGTAGTGTGTTTTATAAGGTATATACAACATAGAATTTCTTCACAAATCAAGCTCATCCATATTTTCCATATATTTTCAAGCACTTAAATATATAAGCCAGGCACTGGTACCTACTCAGAAGATTGAGAGCTGGAGGTCAAGATTCAAAGTCAGCCCAGCCTGAAAAGTCCATAAGACTTCATCTTCAATTAACCAGCAAAACCAAAGCTGGACTGGAGGTATGGCTCAAATTGTAGAAAGCTAACCATGAGCAAAAGGAACTTAAGCCCCAAACTCTTCCTTGATCAAGTTCTAGAACAGGTGTGTGCACACACAATATTTATAAAGCTGTGTTTTAAATACAACTTTGGTAAAGGAGACCTCAAGGCAGGTGCTCCTCTGCTATGTTAACAGGGCTCTGAGAACTGGCATAGTCAGTTGGTTTTCCATGCTCCTCACTGTACACTCACCTTTGACTAGAAAACATGCTAGAAAATCATTGCTTGCTTTCTATGTATAAGGGAGATATGGTGCCATGATTTTTTTTTTTTTGCCAGTCCTGGGCTTGAGCTCAGGACCTGAGCACTGTCATTGGACTTTCTCAAGGCTAGAGCTCTACCACTTGAGCCTCAGCACCACTTCTGGCTTTTTTCTATGTATGTGGTACCGAGAAATCAAACCCGGGTCTTCATGCATGCTAGGCAAGCACTTTAACCACTAGGCCAAACTCCCGGCCCCATGATTTCTTATTAATAACTGTAAAATCCCCAAAGTCTTAAAAACTGAAAGTTACCCTTCTCAGGCAATAGCTAAGCGATGGAAACAGCCCTGATGCCCTATAATAGATGAGTGGATTTTAGAATATACAATTTTACACAATCTCCAGAAAGTACTTCATTTGCAGGGAAATGGATGGAATTAGAACAAATTGCGTTAAGTGTGGTAAGACAAGCTGAGATACAAATTCACTTAACTCATGTTTTCTCATGTATTTTAGATATAACTTCCACACAACGGGACATGATAAATTATACAAGACTCTAACCCTTCTGTGCCTCTGATTGTACAATATTTATCAAAATGAACTGTAAGAAATGAATTTTTGCCTTGTTCTTTAAATCTTGCTTTGGGAAGGTAAGGAGGGCATAGAAATGGAGGGACAGAGGATAAACAAATGTCTAGTGAGCGGCTGGGAGTTTGTCCTAGTGTTAAGAGTGCTTGCCTAGCATGCACGAAGACCCGGGTTCAATACCTCAGTATCATATACATAGAAAATAGCCAGAAGTGGTGCTGAGGCTCAAGTGGTAGAGCTCTAGCCTTGAGAAAGTCCAAGGACAGTGCTCAGGCCCTGAGCTCAAGCCCCGGACTGGCCAAAAACAAAACAAAACACAACAATAAAAATGTCTAGTGAGTACCACTGCTGTACTGTTGAAAGTGACCTATACGACATGTGGGTTAGGGATGGGAGGGAAAAACTGGGAAAGAATGAAGGGATGACATTGTCCAGAAAGAAATGTACTCATTACTTGACTTGTGTAACTATATCCCCTCTGTGTAACTGTATCCCCTCTGTACATCTTTATAATAACAAAAATAATTTTTAGAAAACCTAGGAGGGGCCAGGCACCAGTGGCTTATGCCTGCTGCAATCCTAGCTACTTAGTCTCAGAAGGCTGAAGTCTATAGGGTTGCAGTTCTAAGTTAACTAGGCAGAAAGTCTGCTTGTGAAATAATCAGCAAAAATACTGCCTGGAGGTGTGGCTCAAGTGGTAGAGCACCATCTGAGCAAGCAAGCTAAGCAAGGATGAGATCCTCAGTTCAAACCTTGGTGCTTAAAAATAATAAAGAGCTCAGGAGCTCAGATGTTCAGGAGAATTTGGAAAAGCAACCAGAAGTGATAGCCTTTCACCTGCTCCTACTCTTGAACCTAGTGAGAGAGGGAGTCTTACAAAGATGGGGGGGGGGTCAGAGAGCCTTGGCTCTGAGAGATACTGGAGAGAACTGGACATCTAGAAGGTTAGGAGCAGAGGATCAAGCCTCAGGCTGGTCCTGGGAAAAGCCTGAGGGATCATAGAGTTTGACAGAGTGAACACTCGGGCCTCAGAAGTCTCCATCAGGAAGATAGGCCCACTGAGAACAAGTGTGACAGAGACCCTTGTAGAAACACTGTTCTCAGTGGGCCTGAGACCCTTGTAGAAACACTAAGTGACCTGAGGGAACTTGAGTCCATCAAAACTCAGGGACTCGCTAGATAGTTAATTATATAGTTTTTCTCTGTAAAATTGCTGTCACCTCTCACCTAGCATGAACGAAGACCTGGGTTTACTTCCTCAGTATCACATACATAGAAAAAGCTGGAAAGATGCTGTGGCTCAAGTGGTAGAGCTCTAACCTTGAGAAATGCCAAGGACAGTGCTCAGGCCCTGAGTTCCAGCCCCAGAACTGGCAAAAAAAAATTGCTGTCACCTTTGTCAATTTACTTCTCTACCACTAAGGCACATCCCCAACCATATTCTTGTGATAGATGACAAATGCTCGAAAACAAAAGCTGTGTCTGTAGGCATTTATAGAGCAATAACTTAGAATAATCTGGGAAGAATCTAGAATACACTACTGTGGAAATAGTGTCTTGGTTACTACAGTCACAAAATAGTTCAATGACACATTTGTAGACACTCCCTATCTTTTGGTGTTCGGGAGTGTCCGTGAATATCTTGTTCACCTAATTTATTTTTCGAATACCAAAAGATATCAAGGTGCATTTGTAGGCACCCTTCCTTAACTCAATTTCACAATATACTGCTAGAACTGAGGACAATTTCTGCCTGAGGGTGAGTATCAAAGTCAAATGTAAGGCATATAAATCATATCTGTCAGCTCTTTGGGCTTTCAGCCTTCTCTGCGGGTGGAAGGGCTAGAGCTGGAGCGAGTGTGTGCAGGCCTTCCTTTCTTCACTCCTCTTCCCTCCATTCACAGCCCTCCCCAGCAACGTGGAGATCAAAGTCACTCCTTGGGCCATACAAAGCTTCTGCTGGGAAAGAGACAGAAACGCTGCAGCTCTTGCTGGCTGGGGCTGGGAGTGGTGCCAGGCCAAAGACTGGGGGGAAGGGAAGCATTCCCAATGCTGGATTAAGCCTCTGGAACAGATGTGTGGATTGACAGCATTCACATAACTGGGTGGGCCTTAGGCATGGACTAGGGAAGTAGAAGTTTCCAGAAGCTATTGAATAAAAACTTTTAGACTCTCCACTGGTGCAGTGTCTGAGGAAGGATTAGGTATCAAGGATTCCCAGGATAATTGTTCTACCCATCCTTCCTGCTCCCCCCCCCAAAAAAAAAACCCAGGAATCCCAGTGAGTCTTTTGAAAAACAAAAGAAAGGACTCATAATTGGGAATGGTGCAATTATCTCCCTGGCATGTAACCCACAGAGTGCTGGATGTAGAATCCTTCCTCTTCCAGCTTTGCACTCCATCTAAGGAATCAGGATTTGAGTCATGGTAGAAATAATGTAGGCACCAGACCACAAACCACATCTGCATAAAAGCCTACCTGTTCAGGTGTCTTTCAAACAGGTGATTTGAGGGACCTGAGACATACCTGTCCACACAGTCTGGCTGAAAGTTCTGCCTCTGACTATTTGAAACTCTAGGTAGCTGAGATGGCACTAGAAGTAAATGAAAAGGAGAGGCTAGGGGCTAGGACTCTGGCATAGTCATGCCAAGCCAGTACTAGTATATCAGTTAATTGATGGATAGTTGAATGGATAAGTGCATACATACATAGAGTCTAGGAAAATTAGCATATAGAAGAAATGGCCTATTTGATTATATTGATCTGCTAAAGGGCCATTTTAGAGGAAAGGCACATGATTCCACAGTACAGGGAAAAGAGCTTTGGATTTGCCATCAGGCAAATCCTGGTTCGAATCCTGGCTCTGACACTTCCTAGCTGGTGACTTTGCTTTAGCAATGGGACACAGAGGCTCAGAAATGTCAGATCTAATGATTCCTGCCACATAGGGTTGTTACAGATCTTCTTTTAACTGAGACCTTATGTATGCACATGTGTCATTTGTTAGACTTCTGAGGCCCTAGAGCCCTCACTGACAGTGTGTCTGAGGCCAGCCAATTCTCCTTGCAGCTTCTGAAGTCACTGCCCAGGAATGAGCCTGGCTGTTGAGCTAGGAAGAAAAATGACAGCAGTGATACTCCCTGAGAGCTGTGGAGAGGATAGATGCATGGGTTTCACTGAAGGCTTCAAACAGGACCAGCATTTTCAGGCCAGTTTCTTTTGTCATGTTTTTTCCACTTATTTTCATCTTTCTAGTTCCCTTGACATTTTTTTTTTCTCTGAAAAGATTACTTACCTCCCAAAGAAGGGTTGGGACCAGGCCCACCCTCAGGCTGTCTTCATGCATGCAGAGTGAGGGCAGGGAAGAGGTTGGGGTGAAGGCAGGAACTGTATCCCTGGGGACAGTAACAGTCACAGGCTACAGGTGAGGGGCCTTAGGTCATGTCTTAAAGGGATAGCAGTCCCTGTGGATGGGCTTTTGGTTACAACAGAGTGCAGAGCAGGCAGTCCTGGGCCATCTGGGTAGGGAGGGGATACCTCTTCTAGCTTCCTTCCATGCCTCCTGCCACTGTTGGAGGCTAGTGGATTCTTGGAGCAACAACTGTTCTTATTAAGACCCTATCTTCTGCCCTGCCTGTCATTGCCCAGTACAGGGCCAGCTGCCTGCATGTGATCTACATGTGATCTACATCTGTAGATCTTGTGCTTAGAAAGACCTTGCCTTGGCTTAGTGCTTTCTCATTTTTTTTTTTCTTACACAATGTCTCATCTTACTGTGTATCCCAGACAGACCTAGAACTCTATAGATCTTTCTGCCTCAGCCTCCTAAAGTGTTGAGATTATAGAGATTATAAGGTAACTTTGTCTCTGAGCGTGTGTGCGTGCATACGTGTGTGTGTGTGTGTGTGTGTGTGTGTGTGTTTGCCAGTCCTGGGGTTTAGGCTCAGGGACACTGCCCTGGCCCTGAGTTTCTCTGTGCTCAAGGCTAGCACTCTACCAAGGCTAGTACTCTACCACTTGAGCAATACCACCACTTCTGACTTTTTCTGTGTGGTACTGAGGAATCGAACCCAGGGCTTCACTCATGGTAGGCAACCACTAAGCCACATTCCCAGCCCTGAACTTGTATTTTGTTGTTGTTGTTGTAGTTTAGGTTTGTTTGCTTGTTTTGTACAGGTTCTGGATCTTGAACTCAGGGCCAGGGTGCTATCCTTGTTTTTTTGTTTTTTGTTTTTTTTTTTTTGCTTAAGGCTAGTGCTCTACTACTTTGAGCCATTGCGCCATTTCAGACTTTTTGGTGTTTAATTGGAGCTAAGATTCTCATGGACTTTGCTGCCTGGGCTGGCTTTGTACTATGATCCTCAGATCACAGTACAACTATAGGTGTGAGCTATCAGTGCCTGGCTGAACTTGTGTTTGATAAGAAAAATCCAATAGATCAACTCTGTATGGTTGTGAAGATGACTCCACCCCCTCAATGATAGGCCACAGGGAGGTCAGAGAAGGTATCTGGACCTCAGGGCTTGGTGTGCACATGCATGACTGCAACACTCTGGAGCACTGGATTTGGATTGGTGGCATCTTCAGGGACAGCAGCAGCAGTGACCAGAGAAGGACTTACACAGGAGAATGGTGCTCAGTCTCCCGTGGAAAGATCAATCTTTCTCTCTTTCTTTCTTTTTTTTTGGAAGACTTCCTTATTTCTGTAAAAATAGTGAGGTCTAAATTTGAGGACAGAAAATATTGTATTCAGTGGAAAAATATGGTTTCATAGGAAACGTCTGTTATTAACAAACGACTTCAAACTTACTATTCTTCCATTGAAAAGACAATGAGAAAATTGATATGCACAGAAGCTGAGGCCACTTTGAGTTTCTCAATCCTCTACAAATTATATGAATTATAAGAAATATCAGAAGAAGCATTAAAAGGACATTGTATGTCTGCAGGTAGCTTATACTTGTAGTCCTAACTACTCAGGAAGCTGAGATCTGAGGGTTGGGGTTGGAAGACAGACCAGGCAGGAGAATCCATAAGACTACAATTAATCACAAAGCTGGAAGTGGAAGTATGGCTCAAGTAGTAGAGCACCAGCCTTGGGTGAAAAAACTAAATGACAGCACTCAGGCTGAGTACAGGCCCCAGTACTGGTACATACACACACACACACTTGTGGAAATTTACATTTAAAATAAGATTCTGGGCTGGGAATCTGGCTTAGTGGTAGAGTGCTTGCCTAGCAAGCATGAAAGCTTGGATTTTGATTTCTTGGTACTGCATAAACAAAAAAGGCCAGAAGTGAGCTGGTGGAGGTGGCTTGAGCCTGTAATCCTAGCTAGTCAGAGGCTGATATCTAATGACCATGGTTTGAAGGGGCAGCAAAGTCCCTGTGATACTTAGGTCCACTTAACCACACAATTAACTGGAGGTAGAGCTGTGGCTCAAAGGGATAGAGCGCTAGTCTTGAGCAAAAGAGCTCAGAGACAGTGCCCAAGCTGAGTTCAAGCCCTTAATCTCCTCCCGCAAAACAAACAAACAAAAAACCCACAAACAGACTCAGCATATATGAGGCCTGGATTTGCTAAAGGAGGAAGAAGAGGATAAGGAGGAAAGAGAAGTAGAAAAGTAAAGCACTTGAAGTCTATTTTCAGTCATAACTCCTAAAGTTAACTACAATCCTGACTTCTAAAGCCTTAACTTTACCTGTTTTTAAGCTTGACATAAATAAATAGCTACTGAATAGTCAATAGGTAAAATCCTTTTTTCTAATTCTTCAAGGCTTTTGCCACACAGACATCATGTCTGGAACTGAAACTGTCAGAGGGAACAATGTTCTGGAATCTAGGAATTCTAGATTAGCCATATTGCCCCTGGGCCTGAACATTCCAACCATCTTTACAACTACCCAGGCTCCCAGTGGAATTGTCTCAATCCTGTTTCTCTTCTCCAAACAATTTTCTTTGTCTTGAAAGCCGAAGTCTTTCTTATTGTCTGGACACTCACCTGGTTTCTTCCTTGAGCAAGTGTTCCCAATCTGCAAATCTATTCTGCACCCAAATAAAATTGGTTTTGCTTCTATTTTAGCCTCTTCTATAATTTATTTATGTACAGTGGAAACATACAGTATGTTATTTTGTGTCTGGCTTCTTTCAGTCAAAATTCTGTTTTGGGGGGCTGGGAGTTTGTGCATGCCAGGCAAGCACTCTACCACTAGGCCAAAGACCTGGGTTTGATTCATCAGTTCCACATATAAAGAAAAAGCCTGAAGTGGTGCTGTGGCTCAAGTGGTATCGTGCTAGCCTTAGGGCCTGAGCAATGTCCTTGGGATTTCCCTAAGCTCAAGCCCCAGGACTGGCAAAAAAAAGAAAATGTCCCTCAAACACCTGGCATAGAGGGACTGACATAAACAAAAGTCTCAAAACAAGTCTGGGTGTAGTGGGTCACACTCCTAATCTCAGCTATTCAGGAGGTGGTAAATAGGAAGACTGAGGTTTGAGGCCCATCAAGGGCAAAAATGCAAGGTCTAGGGGAATAGTCAAGTGGTAGAATATCGCCTAATAAACAAGAGGCCCTGAGTATTAACTCTAGTACTGCCTGTTTGGGGGAGATTTCTCCCATTATGTGAATTGGAAGTTCGCACATTCTTGTCTGTTGTGTAATATCTTACCATATTAATATATCAGACTACTTATCCATTCTACCCTTGGTAGACATTTGAGTTGTCTTTGGTTTTTTTTTTTTTTTTTGCTTTTGTAATATTGTAAAGAATGTTATGAACATTGTTTTGTGTCTTTTGATAAAAGATATACATGCATATGTTTATTTTCTGCAGGTTTTTTTTTTGTTGTTGTTTGTTTGTTTTGTGGGTCATGGAGCTTGAACTCTGCCTGGGTGCTGTTCTTGAGCTCTTCAGCTCAAGGCTACCACTCTGCCCCTGGGCCTGGACATTGTCCCTGAGCTCTGTAGCCCAAGGCTATTGCCCTACCCTTGAGCCAAGCCCCACTTCCTGTTTTCTAGAGGTTAATTGGAGGTAGGAGTCTTGGGTCCTTTTGTGCCTAGACTGGCTTTGAACCTTCATCCTCAGATCTTAGCCTCCTAAGTAGCTAGGATTCCAGGTGTGAGTCATCTTGGCTGACTTTCCATAGTTATTGTACTGGCAGGTTCTGTTATCCAAGATACTCATTTCATGGGAGTAAGGAATACACGTGGTAGGGGGATGTTAGTCAATGCTTTGGGACATAGGTTTGGAGGCTCTTGGGTTTGGAGGAAGTGCTTCTTTTTATGGTCCGTTTATCTGTCTCAGAAGAGTTTTCCTTGTTACCCAGTGTCCTGTGCTGAGGATCTGCGGCTGTGCTCTGTGGAGAGAGGGTTTGAGAAACTTGCGGGAATCTCAAGTGCAAAGGCCTGCATTCTTATTCTCACCACTAGAGGTCGGGCCTCATTCCTTTGTGAATGCCTAACTCCTCACTCCAGGCAGTCTTCCTCTCAGACTTCCACACCTTTATCTTGGTTGATAACTAGAGATCCAACTCTGGAGGGAAAGGGAGAAACAAAGCGCAGGCAGGACTGACTGCTGCTTAGTAACTGTGACCTGGGCCCTATCTTTAATTTTCCTGAACCTTAGTTACCTCAAGTACAAAATGGAGACAATAGATTATTGTAAGGTTTAAGAACATCAGCAGCACGGTGCTTGGCAGGCTGTATAAATTTAATCCATGAAGCTTCTCTGTGTAGTGTTGACTAACACAGCTGGGGGTAAAGCTACACTTTGGATTTTGTCCTCAGCACCTTCAAAGTACCTGAGGTTATAGTCTGTCTTAGTTGGTGACCAGCCAAAAAAGGGGCCTGCCTCTTCACAGCCAGCCAACAGGATCTGGAACCAAGAGCCCTAACAAGTGAAGAAGGCTGCCCTTTTCCTCCATTCCTTACCATTAAATCACCAAAAAATGAGACACCAGGGCTATCTCTTCGAAGACAGGCATCACAAGATGCATTGTCATGGGCCAGGAGTTTGGCCTAGTGGTTAAAGTGCTTGCCTAGCATGCATGAAGACCCGGGTTCGATTCCTCGTTACCACATACATAGAAAAAAGCTGGAAATGGTGCTGAGGCTCAAGTGGTAGAGCTCTAGCCTTGAGAAAGTCCAAGGACAGTGCTCAGGCCCTGAGCTCAAGCCCAGGACTGGCAAAAAAAAAAAAAAGATGCATTGTCATGTGACTGGGAGCAGTATGGGGTGTGGGCTGGCTGGGTTCATAGTAGCAGCCAGCTCAGTCTCTTCTTCTGTCCTAGCTGGTGCCACTGTGAACCTAGTTCCAGCTCTTGGACGAAAGTTATCGAGCCCAAGGGTATATACTAGTGAAGGGGTCTGGCATTCTTCCACTGGGTTCTTGTAACATGCAGGAGAAGGAGGAGCAGGAAAAGAAGAGAACACCGGTCTGTTCTTTCTCTTTCTCTTCATTCCTCTTCTCTCTTTTTGTAAGTATGCTGGTACTCTAAGGGACAGTGCCCAGACCCTGAGTGGAAAAAGCTAACAAATGAGCCATAGCTCCATTTCTGGCTCGCTTTCTTTTTTTCTTTTTTATGGTTAATTGGAGATTAGAATCTCACAGACTTTACTGCCTAGGCTGGCTCTGAACCACAATCCTTAGATCTCAGCCTAAATAGGATTATAGACATGAGCCATGGGTACCGACATCTTTCTTTTCTGAGACAGAATCTTACTATGTTGCCCAGTCTATTGGTTAGATTTTCTTGGGTGGTGGTGGCAGGGAGGGCTGAAGGAATGTTTGTTGGGAAAGTGGAGGAGAAAGGAAGGAAACAGGCCAGACTCAAATCTTCCACAGAGGAGGACTGTTTATTCAGATAAAACCTGGAGGGGAAGCAACCTTCTCATGAGATTGGAGGTTGTGCAAGGAAGTGTAGTTGGAGTTGGGCTTTTTATGGAGTCTGAACAAGGAGGCAGTGGTTAATGAAAGAGTCATTAATTCTAGTGAGGTGCCTATCCTTATGTGACTGGGATTCCATCTTCAGATATAGAAAACAATTGGGCCAAGAGGTGAGAGGCAAGTCCTTCATATAGGGTCTTCAGATACATAAAATAATTGGGCCTAGAGGGAAGAAGCAAGTCCTTCAGTGCTCAAGTGGTAGAATACTTGTCCTTTATTTTTTGGGTACTTTAGCCCAGGGCCTTAAGCATACTATTATACACTAGGTAAACTAGGTAACAGTGTTGTCTATTAGGAATGAAAATACTTCCAGTGTTTATTGCTTCTACACAGTGGGAGGGAAGGTTGCCCATACCTGCTTGGCCAGTGCACATTTTCTAGGGCTGTGGTCAGTGCTGTGGTTGGGGTGAGCAACTTGTAGTTGCTGGTTTGCAGAGGCCAGAGCTGGGAAAGGCACCTGCCCAAAGCCCCCACTGACCAGGGGCTTATGGGGATTGGGAACTTGGCCCTCCTAGGTTCCCAGCAAGCTCTGAGGAGTGTCCAGTGATAGAAAAGGTTCATATTCTCAACCACTTAAGCTCAGGTCCTTCCTCTTCTGGAATGGGAGTGGCTCATAGTTCAGGCCTTAGAGTCCGTGTGTCTGGCTATGTGGACTTTGACTTTTGGTGGTGAGCGTGGCAGAAAACATCCACCTCACCTGAGTTTACTTTCTTGGGCTTCCTGCCCTAGGAATCCTGAATTGAAACACGAAACCAGACCTTATTCCTGTGTGAGACTACATAAGCACGCTGAAGTGCCTTTACTTTCTTACAGGCAAAATTTATAAGAATGTTGTGAGAATAGAATGCTCGATGTGCAAATAAGCACTTTGAGACAGATCAAGAGATACGTGGAGACATTTTTACTATTCATGTTGAGGGTGGGAAGCACCACATGTTTTGTTTGGAAGAATTTGACCTTTGGAGCAAGCAAGAATGAATTCTGGTTTTACAACATACCTATGTGGTTTTGATGTCATAAATATCTCTCCAAACTGCTTGTGTAAATGGTGTTGATGATCCTTGACTTGGAGGATTGTTGTCAGAATTAGAGGTCATAGGGATAAAGCTCCTAACAAGTACCTGCACACAGTAGGTGCCCTAGAAATAGTGGCTGCCATTATTGTTCTTAAATGCAATAACCATGGGAACAGGTACACTGTGGACTTATTCTTAGCCTTCTCTCACCCTCACTCTGGTGGAGCCAAGCTTCTCTGCCCTGATATTGGAGAAAGCACATACTCAAAGAGGAAGGAATATCCTACCTCCAAATTCTTTCCAAAGGAGGGACCAGTTCATTCCACTTTGTCTAGAACAGTCCTAGCTTTAGCCCTGGAGTCCCATGTGCGAGGAACCCCCTCAGTCCTGGCAAGCAGAGATGCCAGTTATCCCTGTTTAACACTGCTGACAATTTGCCAGAGACTGTCAGACTAACCCCAGAGCTTTCTATTGGGGGCTGTAGGTGTAGTTCAGTGATAGCCTGCTTGTACACTCTAGATTCTAGCCTGCTTGTACACTCAGAAAATTTGTCTTTAGATTCTATCTTTAGCATAGCCTCTAGATTCTATCTTCAGTGTAGCCTTTTCCCCCGGGGGGGGGGGGAATTGAAACCCAGAAAGAACCACCAATGAGCAATATTGGCTGGAAGAACCATCATAAATCTATTTAGAATTAAAGCAAAGTCTAAAGAAATGGAAAAAATAGCCTTAAAATTAAAATGTATTATGCTGGATATAAGAAGTCAAAACAACAACAAAAAATCAGGGCTGGGAGTTTGGCCTAGCGGTAGAGTGCTTGCCTAGCATGCATGGTCTAGCGGTAGAGTGCTTGCCTAGCATGCACGAAGACCCAGATTCGAAGTAGTGCTGTGCTCAATTGGTAGAGCTCTAGCCTTGAGAAAGTCCAAGGACAATGCTCAGGACTTGGGAAGACTACATTTATATGTTTGCTTATTCTAAACACTTTAAAATAGACTTATTGGTTGCTTAGGAAAGAAGTTTGGGAAGGGGATGAACCATTTTTATAGTATCTTTTTGGGGTTATGAAAACATACATAAAAAGTGGTTGTGGTAATGGTTTGAAAAATATTGTGAATATATTTGAATTGTGCACATTAAATGTATAATTGCACATTTCAACTGCAAATTAGTGGTGAGTTATCTCAGTAAAATTTCTTTATTATTTTTTTGAAATATTGAGATTGAATTAAATTCAAAAAATATTATCACGCATGGTGGCTCATGCCTGTAATCCCAGCTAATTAGAAGGTGGGGATCAGGAAAAAGGCTGTTCAAAGCCAGCCATGTTAAAATGTTAGAGAGGCTGGGAGTTTGTGCATGCTAGGCAAGCACTCCTACCACTAGGCCAAAGGCCTGGGTTCGATTCCTTGAGCCACAGTACCACTTCTGGCTTTTTCTATGTATGTGGTACCAAGTGGTAGAGCTCTACGCTTCAGAAAGCCAAGGACAGAGTTCAAGCCCCAAGACGGCAAAAAAAAAAAAAAAAAAAAAAAAATTGGAGAAACCCTATCCTAACAAAAATGCTGGGTGTATTAGACTTGTCATCCTTGCTACTTGGGAAGTATAGTAAGTAGGATTGCCATCCAGTCTAGCTCAGACAAAAAATATTGTAAGACTCTACTTGAGAAAAAACTAAAGCAATGTCGCTTCCTTGTACATTGACACTCCTCCCAATCCACCCCAGTTCTTGTTTAAAACCTTTTTCTCTTCCTTCCTCTTTCTTTCCTTCCATTTGTTAGGCAGGTGCTCTTATTTTTGAGCCACATCCCAGCCTTTTTTGCTTAAGATTCACTGTATTCACAAACCGCTTTGTTGAATGGCAACTCCTTTGTACACTACCTTTCAGGTAATTTCTTTTTAAATTGGCAATGGTGGGTGCTGGTGGCTAGTTAGGAAGCAGAGTTCTGAGGATTGTGGTTTGAAGCCAGCCAGGGCAGGAAAATTCATAATCTTTTTCCTTTTTTTTTTTTTTTTTTGCCAGTCCCAGGGCTTGAACTCAGGGCCTGGGCACTGTCCCCTTGTGTTTTCCTCAAGGCTAGTGCTCTTCTACTTGAACCACAGCACCACTTCTGGCTTTTCCTGTGTATATGGTACCAGGGAATTGAACCCAGGGCTTGAACTCTGGTTCTGGGTGCTGTCCCTGAGTGCTTCAGCTCAAGGATAGTGCTCTACCACTTGAGCCCCAGCGCCACTTCCGGTTTTCTAGTTAATTGGAGATGAATCTCACGGACTTTAGTGCCCAGGTTGGCTTTGAACCTCAGATCTCAGCCTCCTAAGGAGCTAGCATTACAGGTATGTAATTGGGCCTGGCTTTTGCCCCAGGCTGGAGGAAGGAAGGGGAGAGGATTGTGAGCCAACATTTGCCAAGGTAGAAAAGAAATTTACCTTGATGTTGGCAATGCAAAGCTGAAGAAAATACTGAATTAGTGATGCTCTGAGCAGCTCAAGTTCCATAGAAGGACCAAAGGAAATGCCCTAGAAAGGTTGTGTAAAGGCAAGGCACTGGTGGCTCACACCTGTAAACTTACCTACTTTAGGAGGCTAGGACCTGAGCAAGGTTTGCAGCCTGTGCGTTCATGCTTTCTTTTGTCTTCCAATTCTTCCTCTACTTTTCCCTCGCTTTACCGGACACTTACTTTCGTCTTGGGGTGCTACTGCCAGGGTCACAGGTTTTTGCTAAGTAAGCTCTTTTGCAGTGTCAAGGCAGTTCTGATGTTTATCAACCCCTTATGGTCTGAGCAGTGCAGCCCCCTCTAGAGGGAGAAATGAGCTGGAAGGCAAGGAAGGAAAGCCACAGGGCAAAAATAGGCTGCTTGTGGAAAAGGCAGCAACAAGCTGTGGGGTGTTGAAGAGGGAGGACCTTCTTGGTGATCAGTGTTTGCTGGTGGGGGTGTGGGTGGGGAAGGTAGTAGAGATCTGTGTGTGGGGGGGAGGGGGACGGTTCTGCTTGCTGTTGCCTTATTTAACATGCTGTGTTAATTCATAGTATTTCCCCCCAAAGCCTTCTAAAACTAGAGTTGGTGAGAAGTCCGGAAGGAATCTAGTCTTGTCAAAAGAGGAAAGAAAAAAAAAAAAAACGGAGTGAAAAGCTCCAGCGGTAGAGCTTTGTGGAATAGGTGAGTTAGGCTGGGGTTCTGTCCCTAGCACCCCCATAGGCATCCGGTAAAACAAGGCCGCGGGACGGGATGACCCCTACCCCACCCCGGGCTAGGAGAGCACCAGAACATAAATGTTCAGGTTTATCTCGGAGATAGGCAGAGTACAAGGGCCCGGGGCACAAAGATAAGAACCAGCACCAGCAGCAAATGACGTAACCAGCCATTGCACAAAGTGCTCACATAGGATATGAGGGAAAGCAGGGTTCAGGATGGGAACAGAGCTTTGGAGCCTGGCAGGGATCGGCCAGCTCTTGCTCCGGAAGGGAACTTCAGTTCTTTCAACCTTAGTGTCCTGAAATATTCGTTCCGAAGACCTCTGCTAAATTTTAGCGGGACTTCAGATCTGCTTTTCCACACAAAAACCTAGTTAGGGGCACCACAGTGCTGCTTAGTGAGGATGTTAGCTCCTCCTGACTTGACCTCTCGCGCAAGCAGGTAATAACCAGGCAATCGTGGGCAGCAGAGCACCGCAGTCCACTTCTTTGGATATTATTTGGATTACTGCCATTTGCAAATAGCAATAATGATCAAAGAGCCGAAGAAGAGCGCACAGTCGCCATCTCGGCGGAAAGCCTCAGGTTTGCAAGCCTGCGGGGGAGCGCACCAGCTCGGTCGGCGCGGTTGTCTCTTTAAGGCTCCTCCCCAAGTCTACGCCTTCCGCTGGACGTCCGGCTAGACCTGCGGCGCATGCGCCTGGGGCCTCCCTTTCGGGGAGTTCGGCGCCCGGGCGGCTTGACGCCCGCGTTTGTGGCGTGCGCGCCTGGCTCCACCTCTAGCCCCGCCCCCTCCCCTCCTCCATCCTCAGGAGGAGCCTCCCCCGCCCGCGCCATACAGCTGGGCCAGTGACGCTGGCGCCGCCGCTGCCGCCGCCGCCACCACCTCCACCAACGCCACCACCGTCACCACCACTACCGTCGCCGCCGCCGAGTTCTAGTCTCTGAAGCCGGTGACTGCCTCGCCGCCCGCCCGCCTCCTTCCCTCCCTCCTTCCTGCTCTCAGCCGGCTCCTCCCGTACCGCCGGCCAGCGCGAGCCAGACAAGGGCACTCGGGGCCTCGCCCGAGACCCCGGAGGCGCGCGCAGCGGCGGAGCGCCCCCCTTTTCCGGAGGTCCCCGCGCAGCTCCCTGGTGAGTTGTCACCGAGGCCGGGGGCCAGCGGGGCCGGCTTTGTATCCCCCGCGTGCGCCCGGCCCGCTGTCAGGAGGTGGGGGGGGGATCAGCCTGAGGGACGCCGGCCCCAGCCTGGCCGCCCTTGCTCCACGCTCCGGGCCGGGGCACCCGGTCTCCGGTGGCGTCGGCCGGAACCCTGCGCTGAGGTAGTCCTGGCCCGGTGGGTCGGAGGGGCCGGCGGAGTGGCTGTGCCGGGCGGGGGCCGAGCGGGAGGAGGCCGAGCACTTGAGGACCTTCCCTCCCGGCAGAGCCTGGCGGTGCGCAGGGCGACCGCTGCCCTCTTGATTGCTGTTGTTCTTCCCCTTCTGCGAGGCGAGTGAAGCTGCGGGTCCTGGCAGGGCCGGGCGGGCTCGGGCGGGGGTGGAATTTCCTGAGGAAATGTTGCAGCCGCCGGTGCGTGTGCAGGAGCTTTCGGGAGTCCCGAAAAGTCTGCTCTCCAGTCTCAGAAAACTTATCTGGACTGAAACTCACCGAAACCACTTCCTGTTTTGTGTCTTTTAATATGCATGTACATGGAGACTTTTTTTCTGACGCCTTTTTTTTTTTTTTAAACGGCAAATATTAGTGCAAGCCTGACTCTCCTGCCCGGTTGTGGGCTAAGTTCTCTGTAACGGGATTGGAAGGGAGGGGCTGGTCGTGTGGTGTCCGCGAGGACTCTGGGAGGGAAGAGGCTGCTGCTCCCAGGGAACGTGGGCTGATTGCACTGAACTTGAGGTGGTTGCAGAGAGGCCTACTGCTGCTGTTGCTACAGAATTGTTTCGGGGGGACCGACAGTATGCTGGGCTTTGTTACTCTTGCCGAGGATCTGTGTGCTTGCTCTACCTATCCAAATACAGTGTTGATCTGTATCTAGAAAGGGAGTTGAATTGTCTTTCCACTCTCCAGTGGTTAACTTACCTCTTGCTGTTTGTATCCTTTTGACTTAAAGTGTCTAATGCACAACACATGCACACACACACACACACACACAAACACACACACACTTTTTCCTGCTTTGGGAATTCCACACCCAAATTGTCACCATGTACTGGAGGCTAGTAGAGACATGCCCTTAGCACTTCAGTTCTGAGTTTTCTGAGCTTTGTTTCTGCTTAAGTATGCATCAAAATTGCAATTTTTTTTCTCGACGCTTGGGAGATTATCAAAACACCTCAGTAATAAAGCAATTTTGTAGGACAGTGATAATAGCAATAACATGGAAATGTTCTTGATGTAGTTAGTGTGTTGCAAGCTTGTGCTACAAGCTCCACTTTTTAAAATCTCCCTTAATAACGTTAGATATTGTTATCACCATTCTCCTAGTTGAGATGAGTTACACAACCTGCCCAAAGTCACAAAGGGTAGGCTCTAGTCTTCGTAGAAGCCATTTCTCAGATTGTACACATTATATTATTTGCACACTTGCACATTTTTTTCATTCAGTTTTATGAGTACTTATGTGATACATAATGTATTCTAGATATGGACAGGTGTTGGAGATACTGTGAGTAAGACAGAACCCAGTCAGGTTTTCATGACTCACAGTCTTCAATTTATTCTGGTTCATGTTGTTTTCATTGATAGCCATGTATTGCTTAAGGAACTTATGCCTAGTAAGCAGAGGTATGAAGACATTGCTATGAAACTTGTAGATGGGATCCCTGTCTAAACAATGACTTTTGGTTATTATAGTTGAAATGGTACAGTAGACAAATCCTTACGTGATACATGGAGGGAGGTATCTGGTCCTTAGCGTAAATCCTGACAACAAACCACTATCTCTTGACAGTTTGATATACTTGATAAGACCAACCTTCTCAAAGCCTAGAATTTGGGTGCATTCAAGGAAGAGGTAGAATGAGGTGCTACAGATGCAGGCTGGCAGGTGACAAGACCTCAGCACTGTGTGATTTCCTTTATGCTGTGGTGATTGAACTTGTGCTCTTATGTAATTTGTCTTCTAGCTGGGTATTTCCTCCTTGGCTGTTGCTGGGACAGCAGTTCCTGCTCTTTCTGCTTCCTCCCCGCTTGTTTGTATACACACACCCTCCAAAGGCAGAAGTACACTTGCTTCTGAAAAGTTTAGTAGCAAGGAAATGTTTCCCTCCCTCCAAGATTGTCTGTTTCTCAGGTAAAAACTTACCCTTGGCTGGACTTGGTGGAGCCTGCCTGGGATCCTTGCACTAGGTAGGGTAAGGCAGGAGGATTGTGTGTGAAACGTGGGCTGCCTAGAGACTCCTATCTCAAAGCCATCTCCTCCCTCCCCCATTCTTGACTTTTGTTTCAAACATTTTCTTCTGCCTTTTCCACATCCTTCGCTTTTCTGATACCCGGGCTACTGCTGGTTATGAGGAACATAATCTTCCTCATTTCAGTACTTGAACAAATACACTGGCTCTCACTACAACAAGCAGTTCTGCTTCATTTTCCCAGAGAGTCTAGATCTTTCCCTCTTGACTCCTCATTTACCAAAAGAAAGTTCAGTACAGGCAGTGGCAGGGTCACATAGCCAGCTTGAATATCCATTGAGCTGACTTGCATAACTGCTATGCATGAAACATTTTACTGAGTTTCTTCTGCATTGACATGTGATTTCTGAGCTGAAGGTGACAAGCAGAAGTCATTTTTCCCTCTGTCTGGCCAGACAGTTCTTGTTTAGGGGACAGTCCCTCAAACAGGAGGATAAGAAGGAGAAAATGGAAGAAAGAATCCGAGTTTTGCCACCAGGCCTTGAACTTAGTGCCTTGCCTCTTGTTTGGCTTTGTTGCTCACAACTGATGTTTGATTGGGTGCAGTGATTCAAGTGGTAAAACATTTTGCTGTTTAGTTGGAGGAGCCTGAAGACTTTTGTTAGATTAGGTATTTCCATTCAAAGCCAGTCCTCTCAGTCCTCTGAATAGCTAGGATTATAGGCATGACCTACCTTTTTTTTTTTTTTTTTTTTTTTTTTGCCAGTTTTGGGCCTTGAGCTCAGGGCCTGAGCACTGTCCTTGGGCTTTCTCGAGACTAGAACTCTACCACTTGAGCCACAGCACCACTTCTGGCTTTTTTCTATGCATGTGGTACCAAGGAATCAAACTTGGGTCTTCGTGCATGCTAGTCAAGCACTCTACCACCAAGCCAAACTCCTGGCCCCAATATGGGCATTTATGGGCATTTTTTTTTCTTTTTCTTTTTTTTTTTTGGCCAGTCCTGGGGATTGAACTCAGGGCCTGAGCACTGTCCCTGGGCTTTCCTCAATGTTAGCGCTCTACCAGTTGAGCCATAGCACCAGTTCCGGCTTTTCTATGTATGTGGTACCAAGGAATCGAACCTGAGTCTTTGCGCATGCTAGGCAAGAACTCTACCACGGGGCCAAACTCCCAGCCCAGCATGAACTACCAGTGTCCACTGTAGTTGTTTTTTTAAATTATTGAAATGTTTAGAGGGATTACCATTACATTTGCCAGATAGTAGGTGCATTACTTCTCACACATTGATATCCCTTGTCGTGTTTTTGCCCATTTCCCTCCCCCTGTTGTTGTTTTTAAGCTTTGAAAGCAAATACTGCTCTGTTGCATACTTGAGTATTGAAGCTTATGGCATTTGGGTTAAGGGTAAGCATGAAGACATGCATATGTGGTACAAGAGATTCCTCTAGTTTCTCTCCAAGATCATTTTCTTTTTCATTCCCTGTTCTTGTTTTTGAACTCTGGGCCTCACTCTCCCATTCATTTTTTTCAATCATAGCTGGTACTTTACCACTCTTCTACTTTCAGCTTTTTTGCTTATTAACTGGAAATAAGAGTCTCAAACTAGGGGGACGCCAGAAGTTTGTCCTAATGGTAGAGTGCTTGCATGCCTAGCATGGTCTACTGGTAGAATTCTTGCCTAGCACTTGATTCCTTGGTAACCACATATATAAAAAAGACTGGAAGTGGTGCTGTGGCTCAAGTGGTAGAGCTCTATCTAGCCTTGAAAAAGCCCAAGGACAGTGCTTGGGCCCTGAGTTCAAGCCCCAGGACTGGCAAAAAGTCTTAATCCAAGAGCTTGGCATCAGTATCCTGAGTGATATTATAGGACAGGGAATCACATGTAAAAGGAGAAACTTTGATAGCTTGGGTTTCTCTTCCTCTTCTTGTAAAGGCACTAATGCCATCTTGGGTCCCCACCCTGGTCACCTTATCTAATTCTAATAGTCTTTCAGTGCCTCCAGCTTCTGTCTCTACCTCCCAATAGCATTGATGTACAAATTTGAGGATTAAATTTCTAACATGAACTTTTGGGAGATGCATTAACCCCTAGCAATCTTGGGAGGCAGAACAGGAGGATCCACCCTCTCCCTCTCAAAAACAGCCATTCACAATGAAGTTTTATGTAGTAGAATTGTTCTCACAAAATACATACTCTTTAAGTTATGTTGCCACATTGCAATATACTTGGAAACTAGATCAATGAAAAGTACTGCCTATAATGTAGGAAGGCTATTTCACTGTTAATAAAAGTGAAGCATGCAACTGCTGTTTGAGAACTCTATGCTTTATGATTCGTATTTGAAGCTATCAGCAGCTGGATTGGGAATCTGAGACTCATGAGACAGCCAGGCAAACCATGGGGTTACTGACCATGAGCATCAAGCTATGTGCAACAAACCCTGTCTCAGCCATTGTTCTCTTGGATGATTGTAAGTTCATGAGTGTGCCTGTGTAAAAACCTTTTATGTGAGAAAGTAGAGGTCCTAGAAGTCACCAGAGTTAACTTCCTTCTCAGGCTCCTGTCTGTCTTGTGATTGTATCTTCTTCCCCTTTTAGTTTAGGTTTGGTTTTTTTTTTTTTGGTCCTAGAAACCATCAGGATTTTTCTATTTGCTTTCTTATCTTCTGGTTCCCACCTAGGGATGAAAGTCTTCACTCTGCTGGTAGTCTTCACAGTGGTACTGAGATGGGTCACTGCAGCTGTGAAAGGCCAGCTGTGCTACTGGCAAAGCTAAGGGATGGTTGTGTCTTTGTAAAGGTATAGAAGCAGCAGGGTGTATAATAGCCATAGTAAGAACTGATCTGAGTTTCAGACTGGTGTTGTCTGTGAAACTCCCATCCTACCTCTTAACATCTCTTAAAAAAAAATAGCTACACTAAAAACATCTGAAGGCCACATGCCAAGAATTCATGCAGTACTTCTGAAACAGGATATTACCAAAGCATTTTTCTCAAGCAGAAACAGATGTAGTTGCCTGTTACTGTTGCTGATGTTAATATTACCTGATAGCAGTGTACCCTAATGCCCCCACATACAAGTACACATTTTGGTAGAAACCCATTTCCTATTCTCCTTTTTGCTGGACTTGGAGCACTGTCCGTGGCCTTTCTCAAGGCTAGAGCTCTACCACTTGATCCTCAGAACCACTTGTAGCCTTTTCTGTGTATGTGGTACCAAGGATTCGAACCCAGGTCTTCATGCATGCTAGGCAAACACTCCACCACTAGGCCAAACTCCTGGACTGAACCTCATTTTCTATAGTTTGAGATTAGAAATAAAACCTCAGAGAAGAAATGTGAATAGAGAATTTTTCCCAGCGAATAGGCTCTTTCCCTTTGTATCATTTTCTAGAGGAGGAATATTTGCCCAAGTTCAATCCACTGTCAGAATAACTTGCCTGGACCTTCTGAGTATGGACTTGCCCTTTTATATTGATGACTTTGCTGAAGTTTTCTTTGGCTGGAATAGGCTTTGGCTTCTGACAAGGCCAGCAAAATGAAACTGGCTTCTGGGAATGGGGATAGGAGCCTGTTTATTTTATTCCTTCTTTGGGCTGTTCTCAGTTGCTATCAGTAAACTAACTCTGTGGGAATCTGAAAAAGGGAATAAAATGGTTTCGTTGTAAAATATTTTACATTTTAAATTGTAGTAGTCTGCAAAAAGTTTGAGGGAAAATGGAGGGGGAACTTTTTTCTTGTCAATGTAATGGGGCAAGATTACGGAAAATTTGGATTGTGGAAGGGCAAACAGTTTTCATGTTCTGCTACACTAACACATTTTTATGTGTGTCTTTTCCATCTTTTATGCTAATCTATGCACATTCAATTTTTTGTTTTTTCACTTAATATTTCAGGAACATTTTCTGTTATCTTTATATAGCTATTTTAATTGGCTTTATAGTATTCCATTAAATGAGTTATAATTAACTTTTTTTTTTTTTTTTTGGTTGGTTGTGGGGCTTGAACTCTGGGCCTGGTTGTTGTCCCTGAGCAATTCAGCTTGAGGCCTGGTTGTTGTCCCTGAGCAATTAAGCTTGAGGCCATTTATGGTTTTCTGGTGGTTAATTGGAGATATGAGTCTCTTAGACTGTAATGCCCAGGCTGGCTTTGAGATCTGAGGAGAGGATTGCAGTTCAACCTCTGGAGTAGCTAGGATTATAGGCATGAGCCACTGGCACTGGCTTACCCATGCTTTCCTTTTTTTTTCTTTTTTTTTTTTTTTTTGTGGGTCATGGGGCCTGAACTAAGGGCTTGGGCACTGTCCCTCAGCTCTTCAACTGAGGGCTACCATCCTATCCTTGGAGCCACAGCCTTACTTCCCATTTTCTAGTGATTAATTGGAGATAAGAGTCTCATGGTCTGGTCTTTATTGCCCAGGCTGGCTTTGAACCATGATCCTCAGATCTCAGCCTCCTGAGTAGCTAGGATTACAGGCGTGAGCTACCACACCTGGCCTTACCCATTCTTTTATACATTGTCTGGTAGGAGGCAGTGACTCAAACCTGTAATGCTATTGACTTGAGAGACAGATGTCAGAGGATCATAGTTGAAGGCTCGCCTGTCTCCATCCTATTCCTCTCCCCCCCCAAAAAAAGTGTACGAGACTCTCATCATATCTAGTGGCTGGATGTGGTGGTTTATACCTGTTCTCCTAAGCTATGGAGAAAGCACACAATGCCTGGGTTCCTTGACGTATGCCTGTCCCAGTGACATGAAAAAGAACAAAAAAACAGCTCAAGCTGAGACCCTGTTTCAAAAATAACCAATGAAAAGGGCCAGTGGAATGCTCAAGTGGTAGAGCACTTGAAACAAGTCTTATGTTTGCTCAGTGAGTCCCAGGACTGCCAAAAAATAGGCTAAAAATAGTTGCTCCTTGCACTATTTTATAGAGCTGTATAACATCGACATATCTGATTTTAGAATACTCCCTGGGCCTCTATATGTTTGCCTATTTGGACATCTTCGGTTAATAGGCATATGTGTGTATCTGAATAATTCATGATTCTATCACACACATGCATATCATGTATCTGTAGTTGATTCCTCATGTTGTTGAGGAATATTATTTTCTCAACACTTTTTGGTTAACTAATGAACATTTGAGTTGCTTACATTTTTGGTTATTATGTTGCCAAGAGCATAAGTTTTTGTGTGATTGTA
Source organism: Megascapheus bottae (assembly GCF_031878675.1). Classification (NCBI taxonomy): domain Eukaryota; kingdom Metazoa; phylum Chordata; class Mammalia; order Rodentia; family Geomyidae; genus Megascapheus; species Megascapheus bottae. The sequence continues at coordinate 8,665,716 of NC_143522.1, forward strand.
TCATTTTTCAGAAAGATTTTTTTTTTTTTTTTTTGCCAGTCTTGGGCTTAAGCTCAGGGCCGGAGGACTGTCCTTGGATTTTTCTCAAGGCTAGAACTCTACCACTTGAGCCTCAGCACCACTTCTGGCTTTTTCTAAGTATGTAGTACCAAGGAATTGAACCCGGGTCTTCATGCATGCTAAGCAAGCACCTCTATCACAAGGCCAAACTCCCGGCCCTCAGAAAGATATTTTAAAAGCTACATCTGTATTTCTTCTTTGTTAATATACTTCTTAGGGCCACGCAGTTTGAGAAAGAATTATTAGAGTAAAGTCTTTTGGTCTTATTGTGTTGAACAGATGTCATCACTTTACTCTCAAAGAATTCAGTACAAATAATGTGTAAATTCACTGAAAAACCCTCTTTACCTCTTTATTTTTTTTAAAGTGAAGCCTCAGTTCTAACTTGTGTCATTGTAAGGGGTGTGTGTGTGTGTGTGTGTGTTTTGTGACTGTATGGGGACTTGAACTCGGGGCCAGGGTGCTTTCCCTGAGCTTCTTTGGCTCAAGCGGTAGAGTAGCTAGCCTTGAGCAATAGTTTCACTTCTGTCTTTTTAGTAGTTTATTAGAGATAAGAATCTTATGAATATCCCTGCCCAGGCTGGCTTGGAACTGTGATCCTCTTGAGTAGCTAGGATTTTAGGAGTTAGCCACCAGCACCTGGGCTTTGACCCTGAGCTTTTGTTTGCCTAAGGTTACTGTTCTGCCTCTTGAGCCACAGGTCTACTTCTGGCTTTTTTGTGGTCAATTGGAGAGATAAAAGTCTTATCGGCATTCCTACTTTGGCTAGCTTGGAACTGTGATCCTCAGATCTAAGCCTCCTGAGAAACTAGGATTACAAGCTTGAGCTATTGATGCTCAGCAATCATTATAATTTAAAGAGTGACTCTTACTTGTTTGCCACCAAGCTGTCCTTATCAAATGTAATTTATATTTCTCAGAAGTTTCCTTTGAAAAAAGTCTGTGCCTGGACTCTTTGTACCTGCTTCTGCTAGTCTGAAGAGCCAACCAGTAAAGTAAGAAAGACGTAGTAGGGAGTGCAGTGAAAATGTATATATAGCCCTTCCATGTCTAAAAGAAGATGCTAGTTAGAATTATGTTCACAAGCCTCTTGCGGTGGACCTTGGATCTAGCTGAGGTTAAAAATACAGATCAGGCTAGACATCAGGAGTAGCAGATGGTGCTGCTGAGAGTGTCATTTCCTTTACAGGATCTATCCCTGGGTGGTTTCATCATGCCAGCCATCTTACTGGAATAATACAACAGCATGTCTCCTTTTGTCCTTGTCCTAATTAGAACTAGCATTTGGTGATCAATAGCTGGTCTTCCATTTCTTGCTCCTAGAGTCTACTAAAAGCTCTTGAAAGTATACTTGTACAGATTGCCTTTCATCAGAGAGACAAGCAGCACAAAGAACTTATCTCTCCATATCTCTTTGTAGTACCAAACCCAATGGTTACTCCCTCCAGAAAGTTCCCTCCTGTGTGTATCTACACATGTTTGAAAATATGTATAGATATAGTCATAACTTCTTTGGCAAAATTCACTTAAGTTTTGGGATTTGAAGCAGGACCTATAGGTTAACAGTCTAGCTAGTCCTAAGTTGTAGATTTTTAGGCTTAGGTTAGACTCTTACCTGAAGATTTAAGTTCTTAACTACAGGTATCTAGATGTTATCAAAACTTTGTACAACAAAACAAATATATGAAGAGAGACTCTGTAGGCTCATGAAATGTCAGTGGGAAGAAAAATGAAAATCATCTGCACCTCTCTCCTTTTTCTTTTTCTTTTTTTTCTTTTTTTTTTTTTTTTTTTTGCCAGACTTGGGCCTTGAACTCAGGGCATGGTGTGGGAACTGTCCCTGAGCTTCTTTTGCTCGAGGTTAGCATTCTACTTGAGCCACAGCCCCACTTTCAGCTTTTTCTGTTTATGTGGTACTGAGGATTGGAACCCAGGGTTTCATGAATGCTAGGCAAGCACTCTACCACTAAGCCACATTCCCAGCCACACCTCTCCATTTTGTAGAAAAGAAAAATGGGGAATGGATGCTTAAAGCTATCTTCGATAGGGCCTGTGGAGAAGCTAGGCTCTTGATTAGAGAATCTAGTGCCTCTTCTATGCCAGTGTGATCATTTTGTTTCCTGGGCCTGTCCCAGGAAGGGGTCTGGGAGCCAGCAGGGTTTGTTTGTTCTGAACAAACTTCTTTCTTCCTTTCCTGTCCTGTCATAGGGCTTGAACTCAGGGCCTGAGCACTGTCCATGTCCCCCTGGGCATTGTCCGACTTGAGCCATAGCACCACTTCTTTTTCTGTGTATGTGGTACTGAGGAATCGAACCCAGGGCTTCATGCATGCTAGGCAAGCACTCTACCACTAAGCCACACTCCCAGCCATATATATAATGTGTGTGTGTGTGTGTATATGTGTGTATATATATATATATATATATATATACACATGTATGTACATTTTTTGGGGGGTCATGGGATTTGAACTTGCCCTGGGCACTGTCCCTGAGCTCTTCAGCTCAAGGCTACCACCCTACCCTTTAGCTACAGCCCCACTTCCCGTTTTCTAGAGGTTAATTGGAGATAAAAGTCTCAGGTCTTTTTGTGTCAAGGCTGATTTTGACTTTGAACCTAGATCCTCAGATCTCAGATAGATGGCTGGGAGGCCAGGTGTGGTGGCTCACACCTATAATCCTAGGTACTCAGGAGTCTTTTTCTTTTCCTTTCCTTTCCTTTTCCTTTCCTTTCCTTTTCTTTTCCTTTCCTCTTTCCTCTTTCCTTCTCTCCTTTTCTTTTCTTTTTCGCCTCGCCCCTCGCCCCTCGCCCCTCGCCCCTGTCTTCTCTCTTCTCTCTTCTCTCTTCTTCTTGCCAGTCCTGGAGCTTGAACTCAGGGCCTGAGTGAGTACTGTCCTTGGGCTTTCTCAAGGCTAGAGCTCTACCATTTGAACCACAGTACCACTTCCAGCTTTTTTTTTTTTTTTTGCCAGTCCTGGGCTTGAGCTCAGGGCCTGAGCACTGTTCTTGGGCTTTCTCAAGGCTAGAGCTCTACCACTTGAGCCTCAGCACCACTTCTGGATTTTTTTCTATGTATGTGGTACCGAGGAATCGAACCCAGGTCTTCATGCATGCTAGGCAAGCACTTTAACCACTAGGCCAAACTCCCGGCTCCTCAGTTTTTTTTCTATATATGTGGTATCAAGGAATCCAGCCCAGGTATTCGTGCATACTAGGCAAGCACTCTACCACTAGCTCAAACTCCTGGCCCCTCCCAGCCATATTTGAGTTTCTGAACTCAGATCCAACACCACCATCACAGGTGATTTGATTCTAATAGATTACAAAAGAGAATGGATCTTTAAAGTCAGTTTATCTGAGGGAGAACTGGCCTAGAGTTGAAACTAAGACTGGGCCTTTAAGACTGTGTGTGTGTGTGTGTGTGTGTGTGTGTGTGTTTGCTGCTACTGGGACTTGAACTCAGTATCTCATGTTCTCACTTGACTTTTACTCTCCAGGTAGGTGCTCTTCTACCTAGTGGGCCATACTTTCACTGTAGCTTGTTGTTGTTAAATCCTGAAGATGTGTCTCCAATTAACGTCTGCCCAGGCTGGCTTTGACCATTGATCCCTCAGATCTCAGCTTCCTGAATAGCTAAGATTGCAAGGTATAAGCCACTGGCGCTTACCTGTTTCGTGCTTATTTATAGTCAAAGAATATTATCTGACCTCAGGCCAGTGGAATGTCTTGTCTTCTAGACAATCTTCAGCCAGTGGAATGTCTTGTCTTCTAGACAATCTTCAAACAATCCTGTATCTAGGAAGTTAACCAACTTGCTACTGTCCCATTTGAAGGCCCAGAGGAAAAAAAATGACAATATACTGAGAGAGCTGTTCCATTCCCCATCACTAAATTTCACTCTTTCTTAACATCCCATTAGTAGACCTGACCTATTCACTGCTGTGAGTTTGACTTTATTTTTGTGGCATCTCTAACTGTATTTTGTGTTCACTGGGTAATGAGGTTTCAGTTGCCATGCTCAGTACATTTCTAGAGAATGAACTATTGGTATGTTGGTAGGTACATAGCTTTATCAATCTTTGATTTCCCATTCCCCTCTAGGTAGAAACTCTGCCCTGGGAAGGCCATTCACCTCCTTGTTTCAGTCCTGTGGGGATTTTGCTTGTTACACAGAAGGATAGCAAGAAAAACAGGCTCAGGTTTTCATAAGAGTTCATTGATCCTTTTTGTCCTCTTTACACATACCCTCAAGTCATAATTTGGGAGCTGATAATCTGGTTTGGTTGTGATGTTGGGCTAGTGGGAGGTGGTAAGTAGTTGCTACTGAAATCAAAGGCAAGTAAGTTTAGTCATTTGTTTGACATTTAGTGAATGCATACCTGTACTGGGTACTATGTATAGAGTTGTAACAAAAGAATGGGCACAATAACTTGGAGTTTGTTTTAGGGATCTCAGGAGTTAATTTGATATAACACCAAAGAACTCTGTTGTGGGCAGTAGGCTCTCTCAGCATAACCTCTGTGGCTTTGCGAGTGACTTCCTGTGCTCCAAATCATCAGTTACTCTGAAAGGGATGGAGGAGTATCCTTAGAGAGCTCCTTAGCAAGCAAGTTGCTTTTATCTGTACAGTGGGCTAGGTCTAGAAATTTCATCTGATGTAATGATTCCTGCTGTGTTTTCAGACCATGAATATTCCGTCACTCCATTAGTCCCTTCTACTAATTTCTTACTACTCACTTCTCTCTTAATGGAGAGAGGGAATATTCATGGACACTGATAAGAATACCTTTAGCGTATCTTCCTTCTTTCATTATCCCTAAGCCTTACTTTTAGATGGAAATATTGGTGATGTTGGTCTTTTCAGTACTGGGAGTTGAATTCTGATGGGTGCCAGCAAGAGCTTTTTCACTGAACTGCATTCCCAGATTCTTTTGTTTGCCTTCAGAGGAAACTACAAGGTAAAGGCACTGTCTCAAACTCAAGATCCTGATACCCGATCCTCCTGAGTGGCGCAATCCTAATGCTTGGCTGAAAATGTTGATTTGTGAGATTTCCTCTTGGTACTATATATCTGAATATGTAACTCCTTGGAGCAGTTAAGGATTTAAGCTCCCTAGGTACTACATTCCATGTATTTGACCTCTGACTAGCTATTCCTGTGCAGGTCCACGTTCTAGGCTGGCATTGGAAATTCCCTGAAATCAGTGACTCTTATCACCTACTATTGGATCAGTTGGCTAATAACTGATAGACCCAAGTGTAGAAGATTGAACTATAAAAACTTTGAGTTGGTTATGGTGTTTCAGACCTTTAATCACAGTATATTAGACTACAGAGGCTAGAGGATAGCCGGTTCAAGGCTAGATCTGGCTATGTAACAAGACCCTGTCTCAGAAAATAACAGAGCTAGATACAGTGGCTGACACCTGCAATCCTTAGATCTCAGCCTCCTGAGTAGCTAGGATTACGACTCTTATCTCTAACACCAGAAAACTGGAAGTGGCGCTGTGGCTGAAGTGGTAGCCTTGAGCTGAAGAGTTCAGAGACAGCACCTTGGCCCAGAATTCACCATGCCCAACAAAAAAACCCAAAAACAGAAAACATGTGATGTGCCCCTCTCTCACTTTCCCACCTCATCATACAAGATGACATTGATTCCCTGAACCTTAAGACTAATAATGAAACAATGATATTATGGAATTCTAAAATTAAGACGTGGTGGGAAACTTGGTTTGATTGAAGTTTACATTTATTTTTCATACCTTGACTGATAGCAGAACAAGACAACTCAAGAACTATGGTAGTAGGAGGTTAAGTAAGTTCTCTAAACTGGAGGTTCTCTAAAAAGGTTTCACAAGACTCAAAACAACCTACAGAGCTCTTTAAGTGTTATGGTTGAAGACCAGAGCAGTGTATGTCCAGTATGAATTCTGTTGTAGACAAGGAAGTACTTAACACAGGATGACTTGTTTCCCTCTTTGTGTTCAGAATTGTGTTCTTTATTGGCACTTTTATCATTCCTAGAATTATAGAATCATGTGGACCATCTTATTTTAAAAGCATATTTTGAAACAATATCAATTGTCTTTTTTTTTTTTTGAGACGGGGTCTCATTATGTAGCTTAAGTTGTCTTTAAATTTGAGCTCTTCCTGTCTTCTGAATACTGATTACAAGCATGGGCCTACCTAGATTCATGCTTAGCTGACTTTTCTGTTGTAACCAACATCTGGCCTTAAGTCCCTTTACTTAAGAGTGTCAGGAGTGGAAAGCAGCAAATTTGAGGTCTCATTGATGTGAGTACAGAACACTAACCAGGACTGTGGACTTATGGTGTAGCAGAGCACTGCTGGTCTGGTCAGAGGGGTTAACACTGGTCACTTTGTTGGGTGGAACCTAGGCAGCTACAGACCACATCCTTCCCCCACTTCCCATATGGAGATGGACCACATCCTGAGTGATTAAAGGGAGGAGCTTGTTTTCATTTTCTTTTATCTACCTGGCATGGTTAGTGGCAGCTTCCCTACCACTGCCTTCATTGTTCAACTGTATAATTGTGAGCTTCAGTCCATTCACACCTAGCCTTCTCTGTCAGGCTGCCCCTGCTGATGAGGCTACTGTGACAACCATACTGCCCAAGCCTGTACAATCTCCCCCTGGAAAAGCTGCACATGCCAGGATAGTGCAGGGAAAGTTTTCTCTTGATATCCACTTTTGTGGTCTCATGAATGACTACCTGTTCAGGGTACTGAATGGCAGAGTTGAAACATTGCTTTGTAGCAAATAGGTTCTGAGCTTTGCTGTGGTTGTCTGTTCCCATATATTTACATTTTGAGAAGAAAAAGCCCTGAGCAATTTCTGCCCTAGGACTGTTTAGAGAGCAAACTCAATCCTGAGGCCAAAGCTGATTAAGCCCCCAATCTTTGTTACTGTTTTTCTTCACTTTTGGAACTTGAACTCTGGGCCTGGGCACTGTCCCTGAGCTCTTAAGCTCAAGGCTACGACTCTGCCACTTGAGCCACAGCACCACTTCTGGTTTTCTGGTGGTTAATTGGAGATAAGAGTCTCATGGACTTTTGTGCCTGGGCTGGCTTTGAATCAAGATCCTCATATCTCAGCCTCCTGAGTAGCTAGGATTACATATGTGAGCCACCAGCACCTGCCCACCTTAGAAGAAGGGTGAAAATTTTAGGGTAAAAAACCTTTCTTTTTCTCCTTATCAGACAGTTTCACATTTTCCCACTGCCTTCCTTCTTTACAGGGGTCATGAACAATTTGTTTAGGAACAAATACAACCAATGCAGTGGCAAAAGTTTTACCCATCTAAGCATAGTGGACTTATAAGAAGCATTGAGTTACTTTGTACAAAGTTTTGCACTTGGTAGTTTTTGTATTGTAGTTTTTGTATTATTTATACATGCTTCAAATGCACTTTTTTCCAAAATTTTCATTTGGTGGTCGTTGGCAAACCCCATAATCATTTTTTTTTGTAATAACTCCTTGCTGTGTGTACTAGGTTCAGTTAATTATTCCCCTCTAGATTTTGAAAAATATGATAGGCTACCCACACACTTTTTTTTTATAATACTATCCAAGTGCTCTCACCTCTTCGGATAAGTCTGTTCCCGCTTTATTTTTTTGTGCCAGGGCATGGATTCCCTGAGCTTTTTTTTTTTTTTTCTCAAGACTAGTGCTCTACCACTTGAGCCACAGCTTCCCTTCCAGCTTTTTTGGTGGTTAACTGGAAATGAGTCTCAATCTTCCTGCCTAGGCTGGCTTCCAAGTACTGTTCTCAGATCTCAGCCTCCTGAGTAGCTAGGATTACAGGCATGAGCCACTAGCACCCAGTTTGTTCTCATTCTTTTTGGCTTTTTTCTAGGAACATCTTAAAGACCTCATGGAAAGGTACCTCTTAGCTAATTACAAAATGGAATCTTCAATACCCTCTGTCCCCTTAGCTAATTACAAAATGGAATCTTGAATGCCCTCTGTCCCCTTTTGTGAAAGTCCCTCTGAAACAACTTGCTTAGGACCTTTATCGTGTTTCTCTAGTATTCATCTGATTTTTAAGATTGTCTTAAACAAATTCTGGTTTTAAGGGTGATGATTGAAAGTTTTAGAGAAGATAACTTGTAAGAGCTGAGTTCTGGATTTATTTTATTTTATTTTATTTTTTTTTTGCCAGTCCTGGGCTTGAGTTCAGGGCCGGAGCACTGGCCTTGGACTTTCTCCAGGCTAGAGCTCTACCACTTGAGCCTCAGCACCATTTCTGGCTTTTTTTTTAATGTATGTGGTACCAAGGAATTGAACCCGGGTCTTTGTGCATGCTAGGCAAGCACTCTACCACTAGGCCAAACTCCTGGCCCCTGGATTTATTTTTTTATTTTTTATTTTTTTGCCAGTCCTGGGCTTGCGCTCAGGGCCTGAGGACTGTCCTTGGATTTTTCTCAAGGCTAGAACTCTACCACTTGAGCCTCAGCACCACTTCTGGCTTTTTCTAAGTATGTGGTACCAAGGAATAGAACCCAGGTCTTCATGCATGCTAGGCGAGCACTCTACCACTAGGCCAAACTCCCGGCCCCATCTGGATTTATTTTAAAGCTAATTATGAGTTTGCAGGAACGGATTCAGCAGGAATGGATTCAAAATACCACAGGACACCACGGATTCAAGAATGCCACACTGCCATGAAGCTGTCATCAAGGTTGCCACTTTTTGGGAGCCATATTGTAGGCAATCCTGGCCTATGTAAAGTCATGCTCTGGTCTTATCAGAAACGAACCAGATGGTATTTCTTACAAAACCAGCAGATGGTATTTCTTACAAAACTGGCAGATGTTTTTGCTATCAGAATTAATTTAACTTTTTTTTTTACGTGTAAAATTATGGGACACTGTTTGAGTGGCAACCCTTACCTTATAGAGACTCAGTAACTGTTATTTCCATTTCCCTATCCTTTCTGATGACTTTATCCCCAGGGAAGTGCTCTATTTAGGAAGAGTTACGACAGAACCTAGTGTTGATTGAAGGTTGCCAGTAGAAGCACATGTTGACTAGAGAGATCCCATTGATGATAAAATGATGATCATTTGGGTCACTCCTTTAAAGTAACTCCTTTTAAGATTTGTAGCTTTAGCAGGTCTAGTAACCTGGAAAGTATGACTTATATTGAGTAACTCAGAAAAGGGTAAAACAAGTCCCCACCATGTCCAACTTCTCAGGGAAGTATTGAATGGGTAATAATTGTGCTAGGTGCTTTTGTTGGTGGAGTCTTTATAGATCAGGACACCAAATTAGACATTAAGAATTGTCATTGGCTGTGTTGATGCTAGAACCAAAATTTGAGAGGTCCCAAAGCTTACATTTCTTTCAAACAAGGTAGTAATATTATGGAGATTAGAAAGTTGGGGTGGAGATGGAGTAAGATGAGAAAGTTGGGGTGGAGATGGAGTAAGATGAGAAAGTTGGGGTGGAGTATGATGCAATAAGGAGACAATATGCCTAGAGAAAGGAAGCAGAGTGTGGAGGGGTTATAATGAAGAGGTGCTTAGGAGTGAGGTCCTTGGGAGTGGGTTATCTAAGTAAAGGATATTGAAAGGAAAGGTCAGTAAAATAAGCTAACTAGAAAATGGAAAACAAGATGTTGAGGTGTCCATGAAGAGGTAAAATGTTGGAGAGTGGCAGCTCTTCCCTAAGGGATGCTCCCTAGGATTTATTTGGGACCTGAAGGACCAGATGGGTTTGTGTTAATGCAGATGCATTTAAACCTCTACAGGAAGCCTTTTAATTCCTGATATTTATAGACTGGCCTATACTCTACTGAAAGGCAATTCCCATTTAGAGAGGCAGAATTATGTGCCTTTGAGATACCATATTTACGCATCTCTATGTGGCCCACTAGGAGGGCCTTGGTAATAACCCATTATTCTTATTCCCTCCTGCCTCAGGGGTCATTTGAGCTGAGACAGTTCTGACATTTCTTTCTCAGTGACCTTTGGCTCTCCCTTTCCTCTCATGGATGATTTAGAGTCAGCCTGGGAAAGAGCCCCCTTGCCTGTGTTCTATTTATCAAGCAGTACCCAGGCTTATTCCTTAGCCTCGTTGTAACCACAAGTTGTTTTGTTTATACCTTGACCATCTGTGTAGTAAGTCCTATTTAATGTGAATTTATTGAGTACCTGCTAGTATATGTGTGTTGGGATTGGCGTATACAGTTGGAGACCAGTCTCAGATCTGAGAGAATGGTGTCTAATCAACTCCTCCAATCTAGCTAGTTTTTTTCCCTCCAACAGGAAGTGTCTGTGGGCCTTTCATTCTGGTTTAATTTATGTGGTTATTGTGAGACTTGAATATTGTGAGGCTTGTATGAAGCCAAAATGAATTGAGACTGCTTCATAAAATATAATGCTCTAGATGTATGTAAAAAAAAATTTTTTTTTTTGGCTAGTCCTGGGGCTTAAACTCAGGTCCTGAGCTCTGTCCTTGGGCTTTCCTCAAGGCTAGCACTCTACTATTGGAGCCATAGCACAACTTCTGGCTTTTCTGTATATGTGGTATGGAGGAATCAAACCTGGGTCTTTGGCCTAGTGGTAGAGTGCTTGCCTAGTATGCACAACACCTGCTCGTCTTAGTGTTATAAGACAGGCTGATTAAAAAGTGCTAACATGCATTTGTTTCTGTTGAAATAGGAGTTTGAGGCCAGCATGGGTTATATTTCCAGAGTGCTGGGATTACAGGCCTGTGTTACCATTCCTAGGTGTATTGGATATTTTCTTATTGGTAGCCACTGTTTTTTAATCACTTTTTTTTTTTTTTTGTTTGTTTTTTGCCACTCTTAGGGCTTGAACTTGGGGCCTGGACACTGTCCTTAAGTCTCAGGGCTTCACGCATGCTAGGTAAGGACTCTACCACTAAGCCACATTAGCCAGAGTACCACTTCTGGCCTTCTCTGCTTAAGTGGCTCATGTGGCTTAGTGGTAGAGTACTTACCTAGCATGTGTGAAGCCCTGAGTTCAAATAACAGTACCACATTTCCAACCTGTTCTTAGTACTTTGTATGTGTTTATTTTTCCCCTACCCCTTTTTGGTTGTGGGGCTTAAACTCAGTTTGGATGCTGCCTCTGAGCTGTTTTGCTCAAGGATAGCACTCTACTACTTTGAGCCACAGCTCCACTTGTAGTTTTCTGGTGGGTAACTGGAAGTGAGTCTCACAGGCTTTCCTGCCTGGGCTGAGTTTGAACTGCAATCCCCAGAACTCAGCCTCCTAAGTAGTTGGGATTACAGGCATGATCCATCAGCACCTGGTGTATGTGTTTATGCTGATGGCAACTTTGCAGAAGTTATTTGTGCCAATCTTATACAGTTAAAAGATTTAGAAATCTTGTCTATAGCAGAACCAGATTCTTGACCACACACTCTGCCCCCTGCAGTAACCTTACAGAAGTAAGGGAGTTGAAGTGATCTCATCCTAAGAGGAGGCAGCAGTCAGTACTTAGACCAGAAAAGAGCAGAGGAACCGTCAGCCTGTGCCCAAGAAAGCATCATTATTTCTGCACCAACTAATTAAGTTACTGGAGCTGTTTGAGTTTGAAGCCATCTTTCTTAGAAAGCAGCGTAATTGAAATAATTTGGGCCACAGGAAAAAGACAGTGAGTTCAAATGTGTGGTGGATCTTAACTGATGGGGAGACAAAAATATAATGGGAAGGCATGTTTACTCAGTTTATAAACAAGCTCAAAGACCCCAGCAAAATGTTTTGTCCTCTAATACATAAAAACAAAATAGCAAAAGCAAAAACGCCTCCTCCCTTGACAATATTTCCTGTAACAGTTTTGAGGAATGTCTGAGTTTGCTTGTCAACATGCAGTGACTCATCTATGGCAGTTATTTTCCAGAGAATCCAAGTGCATTTTTCTTTTTGTCAATACTGTGGCTTGAACTCAAGGCCTGGCTGTTGTCCCTTAGCTTTTTCATTCAAGGTTGGTGCTGTGGCATTTGAGCCACACTCTACTTCTGGCTTTTTTGGTATTTAGTCTTACAGGCTTTCCTGGCTAGATTGGCTTTGAATTCCTATCCTCAAATCTTATCCTCCTCAGCTTCTCGGTTTACAGGCTTGAGCCACTGGTTCCTGCCCAGACTCATTTTTTGAGGCAATTTCTAGCCAGGTAATTTCAGAGGTGAAACATATGGTAGCTTTAGAAGTCTCGTGAGATTCTGCTCTGTTACATTCTCAAAGTGTGTTTTACAATTATCCGGCCAAACCAGGTGTGGTGGTTGCGTGCTTAGAATCTTAGTATTTAGGAAGTGGAGGAAGTCAGGATCCATGAGTTCCAGGTCAGCCTGGACTACATAGTAAAACCCGTCTCAAAACATAACAAAACAAAAAGCAAACCAGAAAGCCTCTGGCCCAACCATAGACCTTCAAAACCAATCCTCTCATGGGTGTGGCCCTGACACCTGTGTATTCAGTAAGATTTCTTATGCTTGAATTCTGAAGTAGAGTTGGAAAGCCAAGTTTCCCCTCCCAAGCCTTTCCACTCGCAGAGTATATTGCTACTAACAGTAGACTCCTACCTACAATTCTAACTACTCAGGAAGCTGAGATCTGAAGATCACAGTTTAAAGACAACCCTGGTAGGAAAGCTTGTGAAATGCTTATCTCCAATTATTTACCACAAAAAAGGTGAATGCAGAGCTGTAGCTAATGTGGTGAAATGCTTGCCTTCAGCAAAAAAAAAAAAAAAAAAAAAAAAAAAAGCTCAGGGATAGTGCCCAGGCCCTGAGTTCAAGCCCCAGGACTGGCACATGTAAGTTTCATGGTGTGTGTGTGTGTGTGTGTGTGTGTGTGTGTGTGTGTGTGTGTGTGTGTGTGTGTGCGCGTGCGCGCACACACGTGCACCCATTCATACACACACATACAACAAAATATATTTTTTAAAAAAGCAAACAGGAAAAGTGATATACTCCTTAACTCATTTATGTAATTGTAATCCCTCTGTATATTTCTTTGGGACCATGTTACTTCTTACCCCACTTTTCCCTCACATCCCCTCTCATGAGTTGTATAGTTTATTTTCCATTTGCCTTCTAGATTACAATCTCTCCCAGTTAATGTAATGCTATGAATTTTAAATGTTAACATGATATGGAGGGGATTTGTACCGTTAACAAAATTGCAGGGCCTGGAGGGTAGCTTAGTGGTAGAGTGCTTGCCTAGTATTCACAAATCCCTGGGTTCGATTCCTCAGAACCATATACACAAAAGCCAGAAGTGGTGCTATGGCTCAAGTGTTAGAGCACTAGCCTTGAGAAAGCTCAAGGAAAGTGTCTAAGCCCTGAGTTCCAGCCTCCGGCCTGGGAAAAAAAAAATTGCATGCTTTGGGTTAGACGGCTTAGTGTGAAATCTTGGTCTTACCACTTTCTGTGAGATTTTGGACAGGTTATTTAACATTTTGTACATTGATTTCTTGCCTAAAAATAGAGATGATAGTAATACCCACCTTTTAAGATTATTGTGAAGGTTAAATCAGATATTAGATGCGAAATTTCAGCCAGTGAATAAGCACTCCAGACAGCAATAACATCATTGTTATGAACTGACGTCTGAGATTTTGCTACTGGAGTGGATTTTGAGCATCCCAGTCACAGAGGATGGTAAAACATCTTCTCGCTGTTTGTACAACCAGGCCACAGACTTCTAAAGGATGTTTGCCATCTCTCAAGAGGACTGACACTTGGAAATGCAATAATAGATATTCTCAGGTTACTTCCTCAGTCTAGTTTTCTGTGGCTCCTGTGTGGAAGGATACGGCATGACTTTCTAGAGTAGCTAGAATGTCACAGGTGGGAGGGAAGTACTTATTTTTAAAATGTCAGAGAACTCACCAACTTGTTATTACTAGCAATATGTTCTTCATTCAGTCTGGCCTCTTTTTTCCCTTATGCTTATTTAATGGTTAGAAAAGAGAGCCAAACTGCACTTTTCCTCTGAAAAATGTACATTTCAAATGTGTTCCTTCTAGGAACTGATGTGTGTGTGTGTGTGTGTGTGTGTGTGTGTGTGTGTGTGTGTGTGTGTGTTTGTGTGTGTGTGAAAGTCATGGGGTTGAACTCTGGGCCTGGATGCTGTCCCTGAGCTCTTCAGCTTAGGGGAAGCTCTCTACCGCTTGAGCCACAGTACCACTTCTGGTTTTCTGGTGGTTAATTGGAGATAAGATTCTCATGGACTTTGGTGTCCATGCTGGCTTTGAACTGGGATCCTCAGATCTCAGCCTCCTGAGTAGCCAGGATTACAAGTGTGAGCCGCCAGTGCCCTGTTAACCTTTTTTTTTTTTTTGGTTAGGGTGATGTATAGAGGGATTTACAGTTACATTCATAGGCAGTGAGTACATTACTATTTGAACATTTTTATCCCTTCCCACGTTTTTCATCCACTTTCCCTACCCCTACCCCAAGGAACTTTTTTTTTTTTTGCCAGTCCTGGGCTTAAGCTCAGGGCCTAAGCACTGTCCATGGATTTTTCTCAAGGCTAGAGCTCTACCATTAGAAAAAGCCGGAAGTGGTGCTGAGGCTCAAAGTATGTTGTACCAAGGAATAGAACCCAGGTCTTCATGCATGCTAGGCATGCATGCTAGGCGAGCACTCTACCACTGGGCCAAACTCCCGGCCCCCCAAGGAACTTTTTTATAAAAAGAAGAGGAGGGAGTCTTCCTATGTAGGTAGCCCCATTTGGCCTCAAAAATATATAGCTCTTATTGTTCTTGGATTCTTTCTTCTTCAACTTCCCTAGTACTGGAATCACAAGTGTGTGCTGGAGTCACAAGAGTGTGCTGGAATCACAAACGTGTGCCACCATGTTCATCTTAGGCTTGTTCCTTGATGAAAAATTAGGAAAACATAGGTTAATTGCACAGGTTAATCATACCAGAAAAGGCCTTATTCACCCTGTCTTTGTGCTGTTATTTGATCCTCCTAGAGAAGAGAAAATAGTAGATCAGATTAAAGATGGGATCTTGGTCAGCTGGCCAGAGCGGTCCATATTTCTGGGAGCTATGCTGGACCTCCTGTGGCTCATGGACTTTCATCATCATAGCACCTACTCTTAAACAAGCTGTTGGCAATGTCTATGTAAGGACCACTTCGAGTGCGCAGGCTAAACTGTCAGTAAAAGGGAGGGAAGAGACTAACTGCAGCTGGAGAAGCACAAACTAGAAGGGGAAACAACTCTGTGTGAAGATAGCATTTGTCTTTCAAAATGTAATGCTTCCTTCATCTTTTTTCTTCCCGGAATAAGAGCTGATAGTAAAACTGTAGTGCAGGACTCTCAAGATGTTTTCCTTCCAGTGAAATGGATGGAGAAATTGTCAGCATCTCCTGTTCTTATCTTCCTATCGATCCCCTTGTAAATGGGAATTACAGGAAATCATAGCTAGCACATAAAACCACAGTCAGATGGGAAGGATGGAATGTATATCCCTCATTCCCAGAAATAAGCAGAATGCTGAACTGACTGACCTTAAGTTATCATTTGGCACTTGCTGAGCCTGATCATTGCCTGAAGATAATGGCAGTTGTTTTCCTGCATTCCTCTGAGCCTCTCAGTGACCACCTCCGGCCACTTCTGCAGGCTTCTGTCTCCACCTTGCTGACTGGACATCATAGTCTAAAGCAGCCTGGAAGGCCAGACATGGCAGTCTTGCCAGGCTCATCTTTCTTTGAAGCAGTGTTTATCTCAGGGGACTGTGTGGTAGAACAGTAAGGCCTACAGGTAACATGCGATGACACTGCTGTCCATTCCTATGGTAGGGCATGCCTCAAAAATCCTTTAGTAGGGGCCGGGAGTTTGGCCTAGTGGTAGAGTGCTTGCCTAGCATGCACGAAGACCCAGGTTCAATTCCTCGGTACCACATACATAGAAAAAAGCCAGAAATGGTGCTGAGGCGCAAGTGGTAGAGCACTAACCTTGAGAAAGTCCAAGGACATTGCTCAGGCCCTGAGCTCAAGCCCATGATTGGCCAAAAAAAAATCCTTTAGTAGGTCTGTGAAATTGAACTGTCAGATTTCCTACTCAACATTATTAGTCTTTATTGCCTAATAAACCCTGGCTGAATTTTTCTGCCTGTGTGTCATGGTTATGTAAAATGGCCTTACTTAAAGGTTCAGCTAAATACTTAATACTTTGTGGATTAACCAGAGTCTGATAGTCAGCAGAAACTAGAAAAACAGAACTGTCTTTTGCACTGCAAAATTTAAAAATGGAATTTCTTTTCTATTTGTCCTTGATTCTTCATCTAGTGTGCATACTTAAGCATTCCTTCCACAGAAAGAATACTCCCTTGTATGTAGCCTTTTTTTTCTTTATACTTTTTCGGTCCTTTAGACTTTTTAAGTCTAGCTTCATATCTTGCCTTTTTAAGATCCTCTCTGATTATTTTTGTTCACGTCAACCATTCTGTTTATTTTGTCCACTTTTAAGAGGCCTGAATGAGATATTAATAAGCTAATTCAGCATTTGTTGCACCTATTGAAGTTTTGTCTTATTGATTGTGTGTCTTGGTTGTTTTTTGTCTGAATGGAGCTTAGAAGGCTGTATATCCAAAGTTCTGGTGGGGTAGATGTCTGGTGGCGTGTTTTGTAAGCTGTGTAAGGAAAACAGTTAGGAAATAACAAAACATGGAAAAAGGTAAAATCTTGTTAGAAATCACGTGGTTTAAGTGGCCCGGAGCAGCAGGGATTGGAGAAATCACGTGGTTTAAGTGGCCCGGAGCAGCAGGGATTGGAGACTGAGTACTACTTTGGGAACCAAGACCTGAGGAAAAAAAACTGGAAAGGGTAGGCAGAGTCAGACAGGATATCTGCCCTAAGAGTTTGTCTGTGAACCCTATGTAATTTCAAAGAGAAGCTCGAGGTGGGACAAAAAGTTTTTATTCTAGAAACTAGAATTTTTAGAAAATGGTGATAAGGACAGATGCTTCAGTTTGAATTTGGTTCTTTTGTGAATCACCCCAAATGGAAGTATGAAATTTTTCTGGCTGCAGAGGAACTTGTAGCTTATGGATTGGATATGTAAGGGCAACAGCAAGCAGGCCTGTCCAACTGTTTTGTATTGATTTCTTTGACATTTGCATGTGTCTTCAAACATAGACATCATCTTTCTTTGCTATTATCATCCGTTCTGTCTCTGCTTCTTTGTCTCTTTCTGTCTTTCATATGGAGGATTTGAACTCAGGGCCTCTCACTTGGCTTTTTCTGCTCAAGACTATTGGTGTTCTTGAGCCATTCCCCTACTTCTAGCTTTCTACTGGTTAATTGAATGTATGAGTTTCACAGACTTTTCTGCCACAGATGGCTTTTGAATAAAGATCTCAGATCTCAGCCTCTTGAGTGAGTAGTTAGGACTGTGGGTATGAGCTACCAGTTCCCTGCCTTTTTTTCACTGTTGGTCTTACAGGGTTGTTGCCCTACTATTATTCTATGATCATCAACACAAAACCAGAGTTATGGACCTTTGAAAAATGCTGTTAATTTTGGAAAGCAACCAGATCTTTTCAAGTTTATACCTTTTTTCCATTCTCTTCTCAACAAGTAAATACTATGGCCCTGCGCTGCCTAAAAAGATGATTGAGGGCTGGGAGTTTGGCTTGGTGGTAGAGTGCTTGCCTAACCTGCACAAAGACCTGGGTTTGATTCTTTGGTACTACATACATAGAAAATGCCAGAAATGGTGCTGTAGAGTGCCTATTCTACCACTTAAGCCATGCCACCAGCCCCCTAGGCTACATATAATAGCCTGAGTTCAAACTCAGGGGACGGGGAGGAGTAACCAGAAAGCAAGAAATTCTCTGGAAGTTGGATTTGCATTTGCCTTCTGGAAGTCAAGTTCTGACATTAAGAATTATAGAGAAGTCTGTATATAACCAGGCTTTCTTCTTCCCTCTCTCTGTTCCCTTTCTCCTTTCCCTTTCTCTTCCTCTCCCCAGAGCTTTCCTATGGATATGAAGGAGTTTAGGATCCAAGGTTCCCTTATGATTCTTTTTGTTTGCTAGTCCTGGGCCTTAAACTTGGTGCCTGAGCACTGTCCTTGGGTTTCCTCAAGACGAGCGCTCTACCACTTGAGCCAAAGCACCACTTCCAGCTTTTTTTGTGTGTATGTGGTATGGAGCAATTGAACCTGGGGCTTTATGCATGCTGAGCAAGCATTCTACCACTAGGCCAAACTCCCTGCCCTCCTTGATTCTTGTATTAGACAAAACATGGATTTTCAGCTTTGAGTCAGTTTTTCTGACAGGCTACTTTTATGCCTTCAGTATCCTAATCTGGTGTTGACGCTGAAGACCAGGGATAAACATTTATGAAATATTCTTTTTTTCTCACGATGCTGGGAATGAAATTCAGGACCTTGTAAATATTAAGCAAGTACTTTGCCACTGAGGCACACCTTCAGCGCCCATTGCTAGCCTTTGGTGATTGCACCAGAGGGCAGTCAGAGTTTTTGGACAGCAATGATTTCTGCTCATTAGGGTGTCTTCATTACTCTTGCTTCAAAGTTTCAGAGCTAAAGATCACCAGGCAGGAAATGGACTCATAAATGGACTTAGGCTGCTGCCCTTTTTGGATCAGAGCATATGCAAAGTGGAAGAATGCATTCCTTTGCTTTTCTATTAGATACTTCTATAACTGCAAGATTCCTCTTGGTCATAACCAAGCCAAGCAACATGTCAACATCTAAGGGGATAAGGACTGAGTGCTGGAGCCTACAAGTAGACCAAATGTTGCTGCAGACAGAGATTGAGGTGACTGTATGGACAGCTTAGTGACTGATGAGATGGACTGTTGGGACCCATCCCTGAAGACTATACTAAGGACACAAGCAACTTCCCTGAAGTGACTTGTACTTATTTGTACAAGTGAGTACAGAGACTATGAGCCTTTGGGAAACAGACATGCACACACATACTGCTGTATGTACCTTCTGCTTCCTTCCCAAAGAGGCATGTAGTCGCTACTATTTTCTCATGAGCCACTGTTGCTATTCTGGAGTTCAGGGAGGCCAGTGATTTGTCTGGGCAAGAGGCCTGGGCAGCTCTGGAGTTGAGGGAGGCCAGTGCTTTGTCTGGGAAAGAGGCCTGGGCAACAATCATTCAGAAGGTACTCAGAATAGTTTTAACTTTCATTGAACCAAGTTACTTCAGTTATCTTCCAAAGAGAATCAGTCTGCTGATTAAACCCTTTTGGTCAAAGTGGCAGCCCCAGTACTCTTCTCACTAAGCTAGAACTGTGTTGTGGTTCAGGCATTCATAAGCCCTATATTTGTGGCAAATTGTGATGCTCTCTAGGGCAATAGTCCCCTCTTCCCCCTTTTCCTTTTTTTTGGTCAGTTGTGAAGCTTGAACTCTGGGCCTGGGTGCTGTCCCTAAGCTCTTCAGCTCAAGGCTAGCACTCTACCACTTGAGCCACAATGCCATTTCTGGTTTTCTGATGGTTAATTGGAGATGAGTCTCATGGACTTTGATGCCCAGTCTAGCTTTGAATCATGATCCTCAGATCTTAGCCTCCTGTATAACTAGGATTATTGGCGTGAGCCGCTGGCATATCTTCCTTTTCTAAAATTGGTTAGGGTACTCTAGTCACCATTACCAGTAACAAACTTCTGGTATGTCAGAGTTCTGTAGCAGTCTTGTCAACTCCCATTTTCTCCTTCCTAGCTTAGACGTGTAGTTTCTTCTTGGATGCCCAGCAACCTTCCTAAGCCAGGGTCTGTTTGGACTGTTGGGAAACTGTGTGTGGATGCGGGTGCTCTGCCTGTGCTGCCTTACTGCCCCGTGCCTTCCTCATTGTATGACCCTCTGTTTTCTTGTTCATTCTGACCTTACTGTGGAGATTCCTGTGGATGAAATTTTTACCACTGTTTACCTAGCTGCTAGTGCAGTGTCTGGAATGTAGCATAAACCTAGTAAATGTATGATTGCACTGGCATGTACTAGTCTAGGAAGGGTCAATCTGGGAGCTATATTGGGTCCTCCCCTCAACTTGAGCTTTCTTACTCCCACAGAGGCTCTCCTTCTGAACACTAGGTCATTCATGGTTCTCTAGCACCCACAGAGCATTGTTTGGGCTATGCCTTCCTGGTACCAAGCTTCAGTGAATTTGCTGCCACCACCTTCCCCAGGGCCACTTTTTGTGAACTGAAGTGGGCCTTGACTCTGTCCTGCTTTTTCCTTAGTCTGCAGCCCTGGGGGAAGGGCCCACAGGCACTTGCAAATTGCTATCCTCTGTCAACTGCCTGGGGCTGGGCCATCTGTTGCCTGTGGTGAATAACTTGAGGTGTGGGGGAAAGTATGGACTGAGCTAGTCATTGATTGCATGGTATGGTACAGTCCCCTTTCCCCAACTATTTTCACTTGGAGAGCTCTGTTATGCTTCACTTCTTTCGGGTCTTGGTTTTGTTCCACTGCTGCTCCCCACTAATCAGCTAGGAGTCCTTGCTGTGGCTTATTGTTTATTCTGTGTGTGCTTTGCCCTTTTGTCCAGAGCTCTAAGAATCTTTATATAAGACAGCTGCAATAAGAAGGGGTTGAGGGACAAAAAACAAAAACAACAAAAAAACTTCAGAAACTTTGAACTTCTGTTGATCTCTGTTCAGATGCAAATAATGAGCCTCTTCCCACCAGAGACTGCATGTGGGTTCACTTGGAGGTTTTTCATCTCCTCTTGGAGAAGCTTTGAAAATCATTCAGAGTTCTTATAGCCTGTGCTTTAAGTCTTGCCTCTGGCTTTCCCCTTTAAACTTTTCTGTGGTCCACAGAAAGTTAACTGCCCTCATTATTCTTGGTAACTAAACTCTAGATTTGGAGGTTCTCAGTGGTGGCTAGTACATTGGAGTGCATGTATATAAACTGTTAAAAACTTGGGTCTAAGGGCCAGGAGCATAGCCTAGTGGTACACTGCTCACTTAACATGCCCAAAGCCCTCGGTTAGATTCCTTGGTACCACATACTAGGAAAAAGCTGGAAGTGGCACCGTTTGCTCAAGGCTAGTGCTCTACCAGTTGAGCCAAAGTCCAAGGACAGTGCCCAGGCCCTTGGTTCAAGTCCCAGGAGCATTGGCAAAACAAAACAAAACTGGAATTAAGAGAGTGGCCTGTAATCCTAGCTGTTTAGGAGACTGAGATTTGAGGATTGAGATTCAAAGCCAGCCCAGGCATGAGAGTTCGTGAGACTCTTATCTCCAACTAACCACCAGAAATGGCACTGTGGCTCAAGTAGTAGAGGGCTAGCCTTGAGCTGAAGAGTTTAGGATCAGAACAGAAAGGGGGAGAGAGGGGGATGGGGGAGGGGAGAGAGGAGAGGGGAGGGTATATCATCATGTATGGCTTATTTGTTGAGATGAGAGTCTCAACTTTTTGCCCAGGTTGGCTTCAAACTGTTTCTCTGGATCTCTGCCTCCCCAGTAACTAGGATTACGGACACGTGCCAATTTACCCAGCCAAACCTAGCATTTGTATAGAATTTTAGAGATTGAAAACTCACATCTTTTTCAATCCCTTGATTTAGTAGGAAATAAGCATAGAAAGTTCCATGACATGTTTAGAATCACAGCCAGCAGCAGAACAGTGTTAGTGTCTTAGAAGTGCTTGGGAATGAAGACATCTGTGAAACCTAGATAGTAAAAACAAGAGGATCAGAATTTTGATTTGGCATCTTAGAGGCTTTCTTGTGACCTGAGAAATTTACTGCTAACATTTTGGGAAAAGTAATGATTGTCTCCATCAGCTGGCTGGTACATGGTAGAATGTTTACTCATACCTTTAACCTATTGGATACCATTGTCCTTTTGCTCCCAAGTAGTTAGGCCAAAAATTACCTCCTCATGTCACCAGTTTGGGGGAGCAAGCCAATATTTATGAAATAGTGAATTGCCAACTTCATACTTCCTCCCGGAGTGGACCCAGGCTGGACTTTGAAAAATGGGATATCAGCCATTCACGTTTTTGATGAAATTATTTTGTTGCCCTGGGAAGATTTTCAGAACTAGGAATGAGAATTCTTTAGCTCTATCTTGACTTATTCTAATCTGCTTCTGTACTAGGAACCAAGGAACATTGCATTCTGAAAAGATTGTCTGAATTTTTAGAGGCCAGGCGCATTCACATTAGACAACAAATATATATGTGTATATACACACATATAAGAAGGAAACCTCAACTGAAATTGGTAGATTATCTTTTTTTTTTTTTCCCTCCCATTCCTAGGGCTTGAATTCCGGGCTTGGGCACTGCCCTGTACTTCATTTGCTTAAGGCTAGCCTTGAGCTGAAGAGAGCTTAGGGACAGTGCCCAGACTCTAGCACTCAACTCCTTTGAGCCATAGTGTCACTTCTGGTTTTTTCTTGTGGTTATTGGAGATGAATCTCTTGGTCTTTGAACTGTAATCCTCAGATTTCAGCCTCCTGAGTAACTAGGATTACAGATGTGAGCCACCAGCACCTAGCTTTCCCTTCTTTTTGAAAGTATTTAAGCAGTTATATAAAGGGTTTCAGTTTGGCACATTCTTATTTGTCAGTTCTAGGTCTTGAACTCAGGGCCCAGGAATTGTCTCTGAGCTGCCTTTTTTTGTTGTTCCCCCCCCCCAGTCCTGGGCTTGAGCTCAGGGCCTGAGCACTGTCCTTGCTCTTTCCTCAAAGCTAGTGTTCTACCCTGAGCCACTGCACCACTTCTGGCTTTTTCTGTGTATGTGGTACTGAGGAATCGAACCAGGGTCTTTGTGCATGCTAGGCAGGCACTCTACCACTAGGCCAAACTCCCGCCCCCCCCCCCCCCGCCCCCAGCTTTTTTGCTCACGGCTGGCACTCTACCACTTGAGCCACTTCCAGCTTTATGTTTATGTAGGTACTAGGAATTGAACCCAGGGCTTCATGCTCTGAGTGAGCTTTGGAGGGTATGCTGTCCATTTCTTCCCAGTTGTATTTCCCTACCTTTGCTAGTTCCTCAGGCACACACAGATCTACCCTCATCATAGGATCTTATGCATGTCTCTACAGCCTTTACCCTTTAAAGCTCCTTCCTCTCTACAGCCTTTAGAGCTCCTTCCTCTCAGCTATTATAGCTTGGAAATTCAGGCTATTTGGGCTTCTCTAAATTACTGACTCAACAGATTGCCAGGTTGGGAAGGAACGACCTGTTAGTTCAGCATAGAACTCTGTAGGCATTCAATATATGTGTTGAATAAAGTCAGTGAATTCCTTTACGTTAGGAGTCTAGAAGCCATGTCTGGAGGGAAATACCAATTAATACTCTCCAAACATCTTCCAGGCTATTTCTGTAACTTTATGAAGAACAACAGCAACAACTCTTCTCTTTTGTCTTGTCTTTTATAGGGTCTTGCTGTGTAGCCTAGACTGTCTTTGAACTGAACCTCCTAGTACTGAGATGATGTTCTCTTGGTGCCTCTGCCTGAATCTTGACAAGTTTTTCAAATTACTTTTGGAGTCTCTATTTGAAGATAAGAGAATATATTCCTTTGATTCCTTTGTTAGGTTAATAGAATTTCTTCTCAGTTCTTGAGTTTAGGTTCTGTACAGAGAGAAGTGGTAGTATGATTGGTACTAGAATGAATATATAGCCTTTGGGGGAAGACTTCATACTATTTGGGGTCATGTGAGGGCATATCTGGGGGCAGGGATGCAAAAGTGATCAAAGGAAAGAACAATTGACAAGTTCTTGTTTTTTGTTTTCTTGTTTTTGTTTTTTTGCTTAGGCCTCACAGTCCACCCTGATAATTTACAGAGTAATTTGACAGGAAGAGGAGAGGAGGAATCCTAGTTTGGTTATAAATTAGGACACTTAAGCCACAGACTCCACAAAGTGGAGAATATTTGATGCCAGAAGACCAGAGTCTTGTCTGACCTGAGTCAGACCTTGTGTACCTTATTGAGGGCTTAAGCTTCAGTAAAGGGAGTTCATGAAGGCCTCAGTCTCAGGAGAAAATACTCTGACATTTGAGTAGGAAGGAGGGAAATGGCAAGAACTGGGACCATATTTGTAGAGAACTTTAATGTCTGAGAGACATTAGACATCACTTCTTTAGGCTCTGCCAGTTAGGTTGACTTTTTTTTTTCCATTGAATCCTGCAGAAGAAGTAGCAGTTTCAGAAGAGGGCATGATGGACTGACTTTTTTCTGTTGCTGTTGAACAGTAAAGAAGCAGGCCATCTATATAATCCTTAATCTTTTCCTAATGCCTTTTGTCTCTGAACTAAGACTTCTGTACATTAGATGTAGTTGGCACTGACTCTATTGGGTTCTCTGAACTACTTGTCTAGTTCAGAACAAAGCCGAGAAGGTAACCTTATAAGAAAAATTCCTTCTAGCTGTCATCCAGTCTGTCTTCTCACCTTTCAACCCCTCTCCCAAATAGTCTGTCTCTCCCCCCACCACCTTGTTGGTATTGGGACTGGGGTTTGAATTCAGGGCCTGGTCCCTTAGCTTTTTTTGTTCAGCTAGTGCTCTACCACTTGAGCCACAGCTCCACCTCCATTTTTTTTTTTAATTTATGGTTAATTGAAGATAAGAGTCTAATGGATTTTTTTCCTGCCCAGGGCTGGCTTCAAAACATGATCCAACCCTTATATTTCTGTCTCCTGAGTAGCTAGGATTATAGGCATAAGTTAGTGTTGCCTGGCTGTTCTTTTCTTCAGTGTTGCCTGGCTGTTCTTTTCGTTGGTTGTGGGACTTGAACTCTGGGCCTGGGCATTGTGCCTGAGCTCTTTAGCTTAATGCTAGCACTCTACCACTTGAGCCACAGTACCACTTCTGGTTTTCTGGTGGTTAATTGGAGATAAGAGTCTCATGGACTTTTGAACCTGGACTGGCCTTTTGAACTGTTATCCTCAGATCTTAAACCTCCTGAGTAGCTAGGATTACAGGCATGAGCCACCAGCGCCCGGCGCCTAGCTATTCTCTAAAAATGGTCAGTTACAGCACTAGAAAACAGACTGACATACCAAATGTTATAACAGTGCATCTTAAAGACACTGAATATATTATAACATTTGGTATGTCAAAGACACTGAATATATTATTGTATCTGAATTTGAATGAATGTATTATTGTATCAGAATTTAATTACATGTAATATCTTGCCTTTGGTAAATGTGAACATTCCTAATTATCCTGACTTTTGGGAAGGTCATTAGAACTTTGGTCACATAAAAGTTGTATTAAGGAGACTTTTTTTTTGAAATTTATGATATTATTATTTACTTTGCCAGTCTCAGGCTTGAGCTCAGGACCTGAGTACTATCCTTGGGCTTTCTCAAGGCTAGAGCTCTACCACTTGAGCCTTAGTACCACTTCCAGCTTTTTTTTCTATGTATGTAGTACTGAGGAATCAAACCCTGGTCTTCTTACATGCTAGGCAAGCATTCTACTACTAAGCTAAACTCCTGGCCCTTACTTTTATTTTTTATTTTATTTTTGCCTGATCTGGGGCTTGAACTCAGGGCCTGAGTACTGTCCTTGGGCATTCTCAAGGCTAGAACTCTACCACTTGAACCACAGCACCATTCCCGGCTTTTTTCTATGAATGTGGTACTGAGGGATGGAATGTGCGTCTTCATGCATGCTAGGCAAGCACTCTACCACTCAGCCAAACTCCCAGCCCCCTTTCCCCTTTTATTTATTTTTTGAAGAGGCAGTACTGGGCCTTGAATTCAGGGCCTTGAGCTGTCATTCATTCTGCCCTCCTCCCCTCCCTTTTTTTTGGTGGGTTGTGGGGCTTGAACTCGCCCTGGGCACTGTCCCTGAGCTCTTCAACTCAAGGCTACCCCTATCCCTAGGCTGGGCATTGTCCCTGAGCTCATTAGCTCAAGGCTACCCGCCTTACCCTTGAGCTAAACCCCACTTCCCGGTTTCTAGAAGTTAATTGGAATTAAGAGTCTGGGGTCCTTTTGTGCCTGGGCTGGTTTTGTTTGTTGATTCTCTGATCTCAGCATCCTAAGTAGCTAGGATTACTGGTGAGAGCCATCACACCTGGCTCATTCTGCCTTTTGATCCACATCTTCATTTCCAGTGTTCTGCTGGTTAGAGATAAGAGCTTCTCCAGTTTAGCTGTCTGAAGATGTTGCTGGGGAAATCCTTAATATGAAGTAGATGAGGTTAGATTATGTTGCTGTTATTGGCATTCATGGGAATATGGGTGGTAAATTGTGCATAATCTTGCTACAGTTCTATGGGTTTAGTGCTTGGGCAAGACTGCCCATTGAGGAACATTGATAGCTTTAGGAACATTATATGTTTAACTATAATACTTTACCTAGTTTATGCCCCTTTTCTTGTCCCCCACACTTAAAGAGAAGAAAAAGAGATTTAAGAATCACAGTGGCTACTCAGGAGGCTGAGATCCGAGGATTGCAGTTCAAAGCCAGCTTGGGCACTGAATGCCAAGAGATTCTTATCTCCAGTTGACCACCAAAAAACTGGGCCTGGGTGCTGTCCCTGAGCTCTTCAGTTCAAGGCTAACACTTTGGAAGTGGCACTATGGCTCAACTGGTAGAGTTCAAGCCTCTGGACCCACCCAAAATAAAACAAACAAAAAAAAACATAGGGTTAGGACAGATGATCACTATTTGAAGAACTTCTCTGGCACCAAATCCTATGTTTTCAACAATAATGACAAAATTATGTACATGATGATTGTTTTAATGAGTCTCATTGTGTCAGGCAGTATAATGCTTATGTGCATTCCTTGTACAGTACTTAGAAAAGCCCAATGAAATAGGTATTTTGGTGCCATTTTACAGATAAGGGAACTAGACAGACAGGTAGATAACTACATTGGGGTTCAAGGAACTCATTTCTGCCCTTTTAGCCTGAAGCAGCAATTAGTGAAGGAGTAAAGCAGTAGCTTATACAAGTCAGTTTCTCTAGTTAAGAGGAGAAGCATTAATAAAATCACAGTATTTTGTTCTTGAACTCAGTTTAGTTCTTTTTTTTTTTTTTTACTTGATGATTCATTCTCCATGGTCATTTTGTCTCATTCTTGCTCTTTGCCCCTTTTAATTTCAGTGAAATTGAATGAAACCGAGAGGACAGTTTAGGGTTGTGGCTTTTGGTGACTTTTTAAAGTTTATTTTTAAATAGACATTCTTCCCATGCTGACTGGGAATGTAACACAAGGCCTGAGAACCAGGAAGTGACACAGACCTGTTTATATTATCCCACTTGGGGGCCTTTGGAAAGTTATCCATAAAGATGGTTAAAAGTAAACACAACTGTAGCAGCATTTTCCTTGGGTTTGCTATTTTTGACTTGGAGAAGGTATTTCCTACATAGCTCAAATCTAGCTCCTAAGTATCCCTTCACTGACATTATATAGATATATTTATTCCTTGTTACCAGACAACAGCATTTAGTGGTTCTAGTTAGACAAAATAGTCAGGTTCCCCACCCCCATCTTTTTTGGTGAATGGTTCTTTTTTTGGCAGCTCTTCATGCAAAATCATTGTCCTGGGAATTCACTGATTTGCATGAATTCAGGGTCAGCTCAAAGCTCTGTTTCCCTTCTCTCTTGTTCCTATCAGAAGTCTTTGTTCCTGACTCCGTTTTTGGTTTTAAGTTTTTTTTTTTTTTTTTTTTTTTTTTTTTGGTGCTGTGAGAAAACACTTTAGGGCTCTAATAACAATATGAGTGTTACACAGACAAGCATGTATTTATTCTCTAATATATTGTGGGTTCCTTGAGAGTAAGAACTGTTTTCCACTTCATCTCTGTGATTGTATTGCAATTCAGCAAATATTTTCTGGCTATCTTATATGCAAGATAATTAATGGAAGCAAATCAGCTTCCTGGACTTTGGTTGCAAAGTAGATATTGAATCCTGTTTCACTCAGTTCTGCTGGAAACAAAGCAGAGGGTATGATGACATATAAGGATGTATGTCTGGGGCTCACAAACCAATTAGAGCCACTTCTGCTAAGCATTTGTTTATTTTCTGCATAAATTTTCTCTTTCTTCTGGGTTTATAAATCTTCAAGTTTTAGCAGATAGCAAAGTATTTGTTGAATGAGGCATAGTTGGTGGTCTCTGTAGGCATTGGTTCTGTTGCAAATTCAGTATGCTCAGTAGCTTGAGTGGGCTTCATGGAATGATGTGGTTGATTGTCCCAAGATAGAATTCAGCTTGGTCTTTATTTAGAGAAAAAAGAATTGTGAGCCCTTTTCAGCAGGGAAATGGGAAAGGAAAATGTCTAGGTCCTTTAAATTGCCATTTATCTTTAAAATGGAATTATATCACCTATTTAATGTGGGAATGAGTATATTTGTATAGAGACAATTCCCTAGGTCCTCAGATACTTTAGTATAGTCACAAACAGGTATTTAATTTTGGATGGAAGAAAGGCAGTGATTAAGTACCTTAAAAATATTTTTGGAGCTGGACACTGGTGGCTCATGCTTGTAATTCTATCTACTCAGGAGGCTGAGATCTGAGGATTACAATCCAAGCCCAGCCCACTACAGAAAAACCTGTGAGACTCTTCATTAACCAGCAAAAATACAGATGTGTATGTATAGCTCAAGTGATAGTGTCAGCTTTGAGCAGAAAAACCAAGTAAGAGCATGAAGCCTTAAACTCAGTAGCTAGAACTATGGGCATAAGCATAAACCAAGTTCCAGTACCAGCTCCCCTGCTACTGAGAGACAGAGATCTGGAGGATCACAGTTCAGTCAGTTCCATCTCAATCAATAAAACCAGGTGTGGTAGCATGCATCTATCATCCCCGCCACCTAGGAAGTATAAATAGGAGCATAGTGGTCCAGGTGGAGCATAGGCATAAATGCAGAACCCTATATTAAAAGTAACTAAAGCAGCGGCCTGGGAATTTGCCCTAGTGGTAGAGTGCTTGCTTAACATGCATGAGGACCTGGGTTTGATTTCTCACATATATGTAGAAAAAGCCAAAAGTGGTGCTCTGGCTCAAGTGGTAGAGCTCTAGGCTTGAGAAAGCCCAAGGACAGTGCTTAGGCCCTGACCTCAAGCCCAGGACTGGCAATAATATAATAATGAATAATAATTAAAGCAAAAGGGTTGGGTATGTGGCTCAAGTAATAGAGCCTTACACTTGCCAAGAAGGTGCTCTAAGTTCAAACTTTAGGACTGCTAAAAAACAAATACTTTTCAGAATGTGTAAAAAATCCAAAAAGTAGCTGAGTGCAGTAGCTCACACCTGTAATCCTAGTTACTTAGGAGGCTAAGATCTGAGGATGGAGGTTCAAAGTCAGCCTGAGCACTAAAGTCCATGAGACTCTTACCTCCAATTAATCACTGGAAAGCTGGAAGTGGTGCTATGGCTCCAGGAGTAGGATTGGTGGGCTTGAGCTGAAGAGCTCAGGGACATCACCCAGGCCCAGAGGTTAAGCCCTACAACTGACAAAAATCTAGAAAGTGCACTTGTTTAACCAGTTTGCTTTTCTTTTGTCTGAACTGACCTTGAGTTTTAAGCACAGTCTTAGAAGGATTTCTTTCCAAACCAGCTTCAGAGTTGCCTAGTAGGGATTAGTTATAGTTTGCTAGAACAGGAAGAGACTTCCCTAGGCACTGATTTGAATGTCCAGAGTTTCAGCTAATCTCTCAGGCTTATCTCTTTTCCACCTCATACTGATCCAGTGAGATTGGTATCATTTATCTAGTTTACAAACAGAAACTGAAACAAACTTGCCTTAAACCACCCAATTAATAATATTTAAGCAGACTAAAGATTCTGGTCCAGTTTGTCCTCTCTGATCCCAACTTCCCTATTGAACTGCTTTCTTTTACTAGCAGAGGCATGGAAAGTAAAATGTTGGTTATAGGCTAGCCAGTCAGACCATGGTAAATTCCGGGGCAAGAGAACTTTACTTTTCCTACCTTCATGTTGGAAATTTATGGCAGGCCAAGTTTCTGCTTTCAGTTTCTATCTCCTTATTTTCCTGAATCCTTCTTGTTTTTGTTCTCTTCCATCCTTCACTTTTTATCTTTCCTCCCTTCTGTACCCCACCCTTCTCCTGTAGTATTGCAGTGATCCCTGTGTGGAGACTGGTGTGTTTTTTGTTGTTAGATGTTTTGTTATTTTTGGAAAGTACCTTAGGAACACTGTGTACGGATGGCCTGCACAAATGTGCTGGTGGATTGATTAAGCGCTGAGAAAGTGGACTGCGAAGGGAGATGCTAGAGATTACTGTTGGAAGATGGAAAAGGTAAGGGCTGCTTATGTACATCACGGAGGATGCATGTAACATGTATCTTCTTCCTTCTAGTCTAAGTGTTTTTGACTTACATTCTCAAAAATACTTTGGGGCCTCTCTTGTTTCTTAGATCTTGAATTCCTTAGAACTGAAAGGGACTTCTGGAGTCTATCCAGGATTATCCCTGAGCTGACTTGCTGAAGGCTAAACTGCTCAGTGGTGGGTCTGCTTTTTTAAAATTTATTATTATTATTATTCTTTTGGCCAATCCCGGGGCTTTCGCCTTTTTTTTTTTTTTTTTTTTTTTTTTTTGCCAGTCCTGGGCTTGAGTTTAGGGCTTGAGCACTGTCCTTGGACTTTCTCATTTGAGCCTCAGCACCAGTTCTGGCTTTTTTTTTTTCTATGTATGTGGTACCAAGGAATGGAACCCGGGTCTTTGTGCATGTTAGGTTAGCACTCTGCCACTAGGCCAAACTCACTGCCCATGGGGCTTGAATTTAGACTGGGTACTGTCCCTGAGCTTCTTTTGCTCAAGGCTAGCACTCTTACCACTTGAGCCACAGCACTTTTGGCTTATTCTGTTTCTGGGTTTGATTCCTTAATACTACATAGCTTCGGGCATGATAGGCTACCACTAAGCCACATTCACAGCTTCCTGGAGCTGCTGTCTCCAGAGTTCTAATCCCTGCTACCGTAGTCTTGCTTTTTGATTCTAGAAGAGAACCTGAAGGTAGTAATGGAGGAATGTATGATACCCAGAGGTTGTAGTTAGCAACCTCTGTTAATGAAAACCTGGAACATCCTGTAGTAGCTTTCAGATAGATGCCTTTTAAAACTGAAGCCAGCCTGAACTATGTAATAAGACTCTGTTGGTATGTGTTGCCTTTTGGAATAGAAGCTGGAATCAAAGGAATAAATAAGGTAAAGGTAAGGTTGCCCAAGAATCTCAAATTCCAATAAAAGAATGTGTGACTGGGCCAGTCATGGTGGCTCACGCCTGTAACCCTAGCTACTCAGGAGGCTGAGATCTGAGGATTGAAGTTGAGAGCCAGCCCTGGCACTACAAAGTCGTTGGACTCTGATCTCCAATTAATTTCTAGAAAATGGGAAATGAGGCTGTGGCTCAAGGGTAGGATGGTAGCCTGGAGCTGAAGAGCAAAGGGACAGTGGCCAGGCCCAGAGTTTAAGCCCCTTGATCTTCCCCCACCCACCCAGCACACACACACACACACACACACACACACACACACACACACACACACACACACACACACACAAATGTGTGATGTTAGTAGCACAGTGAAAATAGAGGTAAGATTAGAAGATCCATAATCCATAGAAGAAAAAAAAAATCAACTGCATCTCAAACTTTAAATTTTGTCTTCTCTTTAGTCC
This sequence comes from Megascapheus bottae, assembly GCF_031878675.1. Taxonomy (NCBI): domain Eukaryota; kingdom Metazoa; phylum Chordata; class Mammalia; order Rodentia; family Geomyidae; genus Megascapheus; species Megascapheus bottae. Next base: position 8,697,384 of record NC_143522.1, read on the forward strand.
TACTCACTCTGATGTGTACTCTTGAGAAGGCATATTTTTTTGGTCTGGGGCTTGAACTCTGGGTGCTGTCCCTGAGCTCTTAGCTCAAGGCTACCTTCCTACTCCTAGGCCTGGGCACTGTCTCTGAGCTCTTCAGCTTTAAAGTCTCATGATTTATGACTTTATAGTGCCGGAGCTGGCTCTGAACCGTGATCCTCAGATCTCAGCCTCCTGAATAGCTAGGATTACAGGCATGAACCACCACCGCTGGCTCTTCGGAGAAGACAGTCTTTAGACCCTTTGAAAAATAGAAGAGAACTTGGAAGGGCCTGGAGAGCTTAGCTGTGTGTTAGTCATTTTTCTTATCACTCCCCTCTAATCAGCAAATTTACATTTCAGATGTTCCTTAAATTCTATGTATACTTTAAGAACTGATTGCTGTCATGTGATAGTAGATGACACCAAGGAGGTTTATAACTTTGATCAATCATTTTTATTAACCCTCTTATATTAGACTCCCCCCCATATAAGACTCCACCCCCACATTTCCTTTTTTCTAGATTAATATGAAGCAAGAAAAGGATTCAAGTTGATTTCTACTTACTAGTTTTCACTACTAATAGATTTGCTGGTTTGGTAAATGATTTATTCTAAAAATTACATGTGTGCTGAAGCTGACTACCCACTAAGCATGTGGAAGCCAAGTCTCACTCCTTCCCACTCCTGACTCAGCAGAGGAGAGCATGACCTTGCACCTGCAGGACTGTAACATTCTGCACAGTTTAGGTCCGGAAGTAGTCTGATACATGACTGAGGCCTAGACAGCTAAGGAACAGGATGCCTTAGCTGTTTTTTTTTATTTTTATTTTTTATTGTAATTAGTAAAAGGGTTACATGATATTTGCCAGATAGAAGGTGCATTAATTCACATACATTGATACCCTTTCACATGTCTTGGTACCCATTACCCTCCCCCTGCCTTAGCTGTTTTGTGGGCTACTGCCTCCTCAGCCTAGTAGTCCATTCTGCAGGTGACTCTAGGGCACCTTAAATCTTAAAGATGCTTCCAGGTTAAGTCAAGAGCATGTTAACAACAGCAAGCAACTAAACCATATGAACTTTGGGCTTGACTTGCAGGTTCTCCCTAACAGCAAGAAGGTGTTTATGCTTGGTATCATTTTTCAGGTAGCCTCCTGTTGTGCTGGTTTTGGCTAAGAAGCACTCGGTCTTACTAATTTATAATCTATTTACAGATTTTTTTCTTGTCTTTTGCCAAGAGAGACTGTTGCTTGCTTCAACTGTCTCACTAGGTTCTGGTATGCCTGAAATAGTCAAAGGAGAACACAGGCAGAGATAGTTTTCCCAAAGTCAGAGCCATGGTTCAAGGACACTGGAAATGTCACATTTATAGTGTGTAGTTATGTAGTTTTTGGATTATGTGGGAAAGTCTAGTTTCTGATTTTGTTCTAGTTCTCTTTAGTAACTTAAAAAAAAACAATCCCCCAAAACAGAAGGTGGTCATTAATATATTGAAATTTGAATATTGAACTTAAGTGCATTCTACCCCCTTTTGTACAGGATTAAACATCATTATTTCTCTAGGGATAATGAATACTCTTAATTTGTTCTGAAACATTTTCTTTTCCCTAAGTATGCTAAAGCTACAACTTGCAGGATTTAAAAAATGATGTTCAAAACATCTCTAAAATTTTTTATTAGGTTTTTTGTATTATACGTCTTGTATAGTAGTTGGGAGCTTAAAAGGCTGACTTTCCTCTGTATTTCTGAAATAGTAATCCTTGGACTGGTGTTATTTAAAGGCTATATTTACATTTTCTCTTTTTTGCATATACTCTCCATTCTGACACTCTGTCCATTCTGTACTTGACCAGGTGCTAGTCTTCATGGTAGCATTAGTTCCTTGGCTAGGGTGTCTGTTTAAACAGTAAAAGAGAGAGTTAGCTGTTTGTGTAACAAACCAACACAAAACCCAGGAGTTTATACATGTATATCCTTTCCACAGTTCTGGTTCCTCCCACAGTATACATGAATTTAGTAAACATTTGTGACCTTCTTGTGAGGTGACAGGCCTTGTGCTAGCTGGTGAAGATTCCAAATTGAGTATTCAGTCACTGCCTTCAAGGAACTCTGTCTGGCGAGGTAGGTAGGAAGATAAATAGACTCCTAAAGGTACAGTCAGCAGGGTAATAACCTATTAAAGGTACAGTCATAGCAAGGTAGCAAAAGACCAGTTCTGAGGGTGTGCATGGCAGGAAGTATCAGGAAAGCGTTCCTTCCAGAGATGATCCTGATATTAAACCCTTATAGTACTTGTGACAGAGGAAACAGTCAGGTTCCAGTTTGTGTAGGGAAGAGATATGTTCTCTATAGAGAGGCCTGGTTATATTAACTTGATTCATATGTTTTTTTTCTTTGATTTTTAAAAGAGACATGTTGAACAAATGCAAGCATACACTTACAATTTTTCTTGTATCAGTCTCAAAGGAAGGGAAGTCAAGTAGTTAATGAAGGGGGAACACTTTTTACTCTTTATTCTCTTAATTCACTTGAGCTCTGTATTTTATACCCATATTAATCAAAGCATGAGTTCTGCATAGTGTTGAACTCAGCAAAGCTAGCGCTTGGGAGGCTGAGGAAGATCTTGAGTTTGAAGTCAGCCTGGGCTACACAACAAGTTTGAAGCCAGCTCAGAAAGTACCACCCAGTTTTCAGGGTAATGTTTAAATCCCTCAATTTATCCCTGTCCTCTCTACCCAATATACAAGCTTGCACAGTTCTGTTCCATTTATATTTGGTACTTCCTTCCTCCCACCATCCCACAATCTTACATATCCCTTAGGACTCAATCTTGCATAAGGTCCTCTGGAGCTGTAGATAACCTTTGCTGACTCTCTTCACTTGTACACAAGATGTCTAAACACAACTTTATGCTGCCTTATCTACTTGAATATGTGCTATACACATACTCTTCTTTTTTTCCTGGTGCCAATACTGGGGCTTGAAATCGGGGTTTTACACTCTCTCAACTTTTTTGCTTACTTGTATTGTTTAGAATACTGGCTATAACCTCTGGTGCTCTACTACTTGAGGCACGCCACCACTGCCAGCTTTTTGCTGATTAATTGGAGAGAACCAGCAGGTTGGTTTCAAACCTTAATCCTCAGATCTCAGCCCCCAGAATAGCTAAGATTACAGGTATGAATCATGGATGCTTGGCAGGTGTGCTGTTCTTGATGGTTCTGAGTTGTTGCCTTGGGAGGATGATGGATGCCTCATAGCATTTGTGGTATGGTGGCATCTGGAGTAGTACCACAGGCCCATTGCTAATCTGTTACTATTCAGCTGGAATCCAGGGTCTATCCTTCAGTCTCTTGGAGCTTGGTTTAGCATCTGTTAATGAGAAGTGTCCCTGTTGCTCAGGGCTTATTGGTAGTTATATTAATGGCAGCCAGAGATTACTGGGGACTTACATAGGGCCACTTTACGCTCTGGCTACGTGCTTGACAATCTTTACCTAAGTCCTACGAAAACTATATCGCTAATATCCCCAGTTCACAGATAAGGAAACTGGGGCTCTGAAGTTCAGTGACAGTCACAATTGTCCACAACAGAAGTGTATTTGAATGTAGGCATTCCGACACTCCCATTCTGAGTCATATAAATACATACATTCTACACATTTATATATACACTTTTGTGGACTATTTGAGTAACAGTCTCCTCCTCCAGACTTCTCCCTGAATTACCCCATCCATAGTTTTAAAAGGCTGAAGTTAAAGTTGATAGAAAATGTTACACTGTTATCAGAGAAGATGTTATACTTAGTTATCAGAGAAGATGTTATACTTAGTTATCAGAGAAGGAAGTTCTGACCAGTGTTCTTGATTCCTAGCTAATGCTTATTAAAGACTCTTATAGCTATCCTTCCTTCTGACAGAAAACTCACGTTGCTATTTGCAATTGCTTCCTAGGAGGGGATTTGAGCCTAAATCAAAGCATCAGATTGTTTAAAGTCAGGTCTACTTAATAGCTCTTGGTGGTTCCAAGAGCATCCTTTATTAGGTTATTAGCAAGCTCCCTTATGTGCGCATATAAAACCTTATTAATAGAAAAGAATGTATATGGAATTATTAAAAGGGAAGTATACTGCCTATAAACTAGAATATATGAATTACTGGGAAATGAAATCAAATAACTAAAATATAGTACATTGTAATGATCATACATTGTAATGTCTCATCAATCCAACCTTTCCCTAAAGGACATAGAAAATAATCCTTAATATTTTGTCCATTGATTTTTATTAAAGATACCATTTTTTACTATTCTGAAGTCAGTCTGGGCTTATGCCTATAATTGTAACTGCTCGGGAAGTTAAGATCTGAGGATCATGATTTGAAGCTTGCCTATACAAGGAACATCATGAAACTCTTAGCTCCAATTAACTACCACAAAGCTAGAAGTGGATCTGTGGCTCAAGTGGTAGTGCCTGGGTGCTGTCCCTGAGTTTTGTTAGCGTTTTAAGAAGTCAGTCTCAACTAGAGTGGTAGGCTTAATTAGCAACCACAGTCTGTCCTTTACCTCCCATCTTTGACAAGAAGCACAGCATTCTGCTGACACAGGCGTGTCAGGTGAGCCTTGGTTAATTAGTCCATTTTTGAAATTCATGGCTGTGGAGTCAGATCCTCAGAGGCTCCTCCAACCACTACCAGGTTAGCAGCAGGCTGTGTATAGCCTTGGATCCTGTAGTGCATTCCTTCTCTAGGTGGCTCATTGCTCCCTTTAGAGCACGTGCTTTCTCTCTCCCCACTCCCTTTTCTCTTTTTCCCCTTTGGGTTAATTGAACTTGTTCTGGGTCCAAGTGGCAAAGTCAGAGCCTTTAGCAGCCCTGTCTCTGCTGGAACCTCTGAAGCCAGCAGTAGGGTAGAGCTGAAAGTCTTTGAAAGCTCCACAGTGCCTGACAGACATCAAGGTGATGTCCAGGTGAGCTGGAACTGACTCCTGGCCCTATCACAAGGATCTGTCTCCAGTACAGGACACTGATGGCAGCTGGCTGCAGACTGTGGCATTTCCTCAGGAGGAGCTGAAAAGCCACTTCTGTACCTGTCTGTTCTCTTGACAGCAGGGATTCGGTTGTTCAGATTCTTTCAACTTTGTATGTGATTATGACTGCCTTACCAAAGTGCTTGCTTACAAGTAACTTCACTGAAATTTTCTTAATGTTCTTGTTTTTTTGTTTGTTTTGTTACAGGTGAATCTACTCCTTGGCTGACTTTGGAATTCTTCTGTATTTAATTTTTTTTTTTTAAACTTGGACGGATAAAAGATGTGCCATGGCAGGATAGCACCAAAGAGCAGCTCAGCATTTGCCTTGACCCCTGTGGGACATGGAGTGTTCCTTCCACTGGTAATCCTTACTACCCTGCTTGGAGATGGACTTGCCTCCGGTTTTGCCTCTGGTAAGTCCAGACCTGCCTTCTGTGTATTAGAGAGACGATTTGATACTAGTGTTTCTCTTGGAGCCTGGAATAGAGAATTTCTTGGTAAGCAGATGTGGAAGGAGAGGGTGTGTGTTGCAGGGCAGTGGGGTACTGTGGTACGTATTAGGGACTCCAGGGAGTCTTACCTCACAGGAGATAAGGGTACCTGATGGTGATTACATTATCTCTTTATTTCCTTCAACAGGCAGAAATCTGAACTCAGGAATCTGATTCCAAAGACTGTGTATCATGCCTCAGGTCCCAGAGTGTGTGTCTGTCTGTCTGTCTGTCTGTCTGTCTGTCTCTCTCTCTCTCTCAGAGTTGTAGGGCTTGAACTTGGCCTGGGCACTGTTTCTGAGCTCTTCAGCTCAAGACTAGCACTCTACCACTTGAGCCACACTTGGAATTCCAGTCAAGCTTTTTGCTTGGTTTCTTTTTTTTTTTTTTTTTTTTTTGTGGGTCGTGGAGCTTGAACTCCGCCTGGGCACTGTCACTGAGCTCTTCAGCTCAAGGCGACCGCCTTACCCTTGAGCCAAGCCCACTTTCTAGAGTTTAATAGGAAATAAGAGTCTCAGGTCTCTTTGTGCCCGGGCTTGCTTTGAACCCTGATCCTCAGATCTCAGCCTCCCCAGTAGTTAAGATTATAGGCGTGAGCCTTAACTTTCTTTGCTTTTCCTCAGACTAGGTAAGTCATTGAGGTATGTGACTTAGTGAAAATAGAACCTGGTAATCAACACAAACATCTCAGACAAGTTATAGGATGCTGTGATGTTAATGAAAGAGCTGATGTGGACAAACTTAAAGGCTATACCTCAAACCTCCTTTGTCTGTATTTTCATGATTTTTAATGGTTTGTTCTATCTCTGTGCCTTTGACAATGCTCTGAAGACCATCCCTACATTTCTTCATGTGGTCCTCCAGACCTGGCATCCTTTCCAAAAAAGGACATACTTGGGTGCATCCAATAGGTCTGTGGGTGATATGCTAGAACTGCTTCTCTACCTGTAAGTTCTTGACTGATCTCAGTGATGTGATTATACAACAGTAATGGTATCTTTGCCATTTCCTTCTTTCTAATAAAAGTCTAGCAATTCCTTGAACAGCATTCCCTGGAGAGGGATCTCAGAACTAATATATGGAAGGAAACTTGGCTTTAGTTGGTCATGGTAGCAAGGAGTGGCATGTTGTATCTATTGAGTCCCCATATCTCAGTGTTCTTTCTTTCTTTTTTTTTTTGTTATGGGGCTTGAATTTTGGACCTGAGCATTATCCCTGAGCTCTTAGCTCAAGGCTACTGCCCTGCCCCTTGAGCCACAGCACCATTTCCAGTCTTCTGGTGGTTAATTGGAGTCTTACGGACTTTAGTGCCCAGGATGGTTTTGAGATCCTCAGATCTCAGCCTCCTGGGTAGCTAGGATTCCTCCAGGCGTGAGCCGCATCTGGCCATATGGTATTTCTTTCATTACCTTTTTCTACCTACCAACACATACAGATAATAGTTCAAACCCATTTTTTCTTCAGAATTACTGTGAGAAACAATAATTGTCATTCTATCATAGTATTCCCTACCATACACATACCCATTTCTTTTTCTGCTTCTTCTAACCCAATCTGACACTGTACTGAAACCTCCTTGTTAGCCATGAAGATCCCTAACACTCCTAGGACCATGATAGTTAGAGTCCTGTAGTAATGGGGATCATGGTTGTATGAGATTTCAAAGGAAAGGAAGACTAGACTATCAATGTATAACAACACGAAGCAGGGATTACATTAATTAGGCTACCCCAAAGCCAGAGAGGAGGCCTTTAGAAGCCATAAAATGATAAGACAGTTACAGCATCACAGAGTGATATTGCCTAACTCTGTAGCAGAAGTTAGCAAACCATGGGCCATGGGCAGATTATCTGTTTAATTTTTTTTGAAACTTAATTTCTTGTGTGTGTTAGTATTGGGATTTGAACTCAGTCTGGGTACTGTCTCTGAGCGTTTTACTTAAGGCATCATGTGTGTGTTGGGCCACATAGTTCTGGCCTCTGCACCATGATGATGTTCCTTGGGGGATTCTATCCTCCAGAACGAGACCTGGTGCACAGGTTGTCTTAGGATGGTCAAGGGAGATGGTTGGGGCCTGGAGTGTGGTCTAGTGGTAAAGTGCTTGCTTAGCATGCGCAAAGTCCTGGGTTCGATTCCTTGATACCACATACTAGAAAGAGCCTGAAATGGTGCTGTGGCTCAAGTGGTAGAGCACTAACCTTGAGAAAGCTCAAAGACAATGCCCAGTCCCTGAGTTCAAGCCCTAGGACTGGTAACAAAACAAGAGAGATCGATGATTGGCATACCCAGCAAGAATCCCTGGAATGGTACCTTCCCAAGTGATGGGGTTGAAGTAGGCTAGCATCTTTGGCTCTTGGTGGTCAGCAGTTGCGATGGTGGGGCTAGTATTATATAGGCTTGTGCCACTATGCCTGGCTTACCATCTGCTTCTGTATATTCTGCAGGATATTTGTTTTTTAACAATGGATAAATTAGAAAAAATTCTCTGGATAAATTAGAAAAATACTATTTCATGACATGTAGAAATTACATGAAATTCAAATTTCATTGTCTGTAAATTAAGGTTGAGAATGACATAGCATGAATTTTTGTCTATGGCTACTTTTGTGTAACAGTGACAAAATTGGATATGACAAAGATCATATGGTTTTTCAAAACCCAAAATATTTAAGTCTTGAAATATTTTTTTTTTGTCCCCTCAAGACTAGTGCTTGTGCCACTTGGGCCACAGAACCACTTCTGGCTTTTTCTATGAATGTGGTACCAAGGAATTGAACCCAGGGCTTTGTGTATGCTAGGTGAGCACTCTACCACTAGGCTATACTCCTGGCCTAGCCAGCCTAGAACAGATGGTACATTGTGTATGTATGAATGGGTGGAAGAATTGGTACTTCATAGGTGTGTGCATGAATGGAAGAATTGTCAAAGTAGAAAGGAAGGGAGGAAGAACTTGTCAGCTGTATCAGACTTGAAGTTATATAATTGTCTAGGGCCTTAAGGTTAATGGTAGACTAGTTCCAGAACCTAGCCTAGTATCTGGCACAGAGTTGAATTTTGTCTATTCTAGGGCTCCTCTGAGGAAGTTGTCTCAGCATGTCAGGTATCAGTAACAGAACATGGGAGGTCTTTAGCCTCTTTAGCTTCATTAAGCAGTTTCACATAGCCATCATCTTTTTTTTTTTTTTTTTTTGAGATCAGGACTCAAACTTGGTATCTATACTTGTTTTCACTCATCAGCTAGCATGTTCCCACCTGAGCCACGAGTTCAACCCCATCCTCTATTTTATTGGCTTGATGCTTCCTTCCTTCCACACCCCCCCCCACCATTTTTCATCTGCCCATACCTTTTCTACTTCTACCCAAATTCTGAAATCAATTTATCAGGCTCCATACTAGCTGAATAAAGGAATGATTCTCTAATGTGGAAAAAGTGTATTTGCAGTGTAGGCTAAGACTAGGATGGGAAAGTTGACTCTGTTGTATTTTCTTTCCCCCTCCCCTATTGCAAAGATTTCTTATATCACCCCAACCTCATTTTTCTTCCTCATAAAACATGTATACTAGCAGGAAGCAGAGAACAGGCAAGGAGAGGGGATTCATTATTCACTACAGTGCTGAAAATGTTTTTTTCTCTCCAGAGTGGTTTGCCATTTGGCCTAAAACCCAGACACACCTGTGTAATTTTGACTGCCATAAGCAATATGCTAAGGAAGCTTGCCAGGAAGTCAAGACTCTGCTTTTCCTTGCCTTCGCAATAACAGTTTCTTCCCTTTCCTGCATTTCTTGCCTGCTCCTAAACACTCATTCCAGAGACATTTTTAACTGGTACTTGTAACTTAAATAGCCTTGTTACCAATGGCTCTAGTAGACTATAGACATGTTTATGTGACATACAAATTCATGACTACGAGACTCCCACTAGACCGTAGGTAAAATGAATTTCTCAGGGGCAATTTGCTGCCATAGTATCTCATCATAAATATCACAGTCACGTTCCAGTCTTAGTCATGAGCTCAGATTGAGTAGAAATAAATCATGTCTGAGCAGATACTTGGGAGTTCTGGGGTAAAATTACATTTGGGTTTCAGTTAACATTCCTGCTCCCCCCTTTTTTTCCCTTGTAATTGTAGGACTTGAACTCATGGCCTGGGTGCTGTCCTTGAGCTTCTTTGTGCTCATGGCTAGTGTTCTCCTATGTGAGCCACAGTTTCACTTCTAGTTTTTGAGTAGTGAATTGGAGGTGAGTCTCACAGGTACTTTTCAGTCTCCCAAATAACTAGGATAACAGGCGTGAGCCACTGTCGCCCAATGTTCCCCTCCCATTTTTTTGAGGCAAGGTCTCACCTTGTAGCTGAGGTTGGCCTTGAGATATATCCTCTGATTCAGCCTTCTCAATGTGCTTGGACTATATATATGTATGCACTTCCACACCTGATTGATGCCTGATGCTGGTTTTTCTTTTCTACAGCTTAGGAATTAGAAGTGTTAGAGAAGCATTGACCAACATTCTTTCCTTGGTCTTTAAATAAGGAGAAATTCTACAAACATTCCCTTATAGGAGTAACAAAATGAAATGTATCTTGTTCTTTATACTTAGTTTCATCATGTAGTAAGAAGACTCCAGTTAAAAATAAAATATTTGGCTAGGCGCCAGTGGCTCATGCCTGTAATCCTAGCTACTCAGGCTGAGATCTGAGGATCTTGGTTCAAAGCCAACCTGGGCACAAAAGTCCGTGAAATTCTTATCTCAAATTGACCACCAGAAAACCGGAAGTGGTGCTGTGGCTCAAGTGTTAGAGGACTAGCTTTGTGCTGAAGAGCTCAGAACAGCACCCAGGACCAGAGTTCAAGCCCCACAACTGACCAAAAAACTATAGCTAAATAAATAAAATACTTGGACCTGCTATCCAATATGCCTTCCTTGGAATAACAAGGGACTAGGACTCAGATCTCTCCCAGGTCTCACAGCTATTTCCCTCTGTCTATGATCTTAAAAAACCTGCTCCATGACCCTAGGCAAATGATTTAGCCTCTTCATGTCTCTTATTAAATAGAAAAACAATCCTTAAGAATGTTAGGTTAAGGTTGTTGTGTAGACTAATAAAAATGACTGGAGGTTGCTTATTATATGAGAATCGAGTCACATGCTTTATATGCCAACTACAGAGTTGGTATGTGACCTACTATTGAATCATGTTGTGCAAGAGTCTTCATACAGATAGCATTTGCTGTCAATAAAAACAAAACAGGGTGTGTGAAGTGACTGAGTGAGGGAGAAGCGATGTGGGAGCAGGTGTCGAATATGGCCAGTGAGGAAGGGGTGATTATTTCAGGAACTCACTTTGCCTTCCAGAAAGCTCTGTGTATATTGTTTGATCATACCCACTGGCTTACTGACTCATAAAACGTTTTGCTTTCCATCCTCTTTTTCCTGAAATTTATTAAACTCAGTATTTTCCTTGCTTCTGATTTTTTCCTCTTGTAGTGTTGCCATAACACATTAGATCATGTGTAACCTCAGTCACCTAAACCAGTTTCAAAACAACAGGGAAATTAGACATCTGCATTTCTATTTTACAGAGCAAGAAAGCCAGGTAATTTTTTTTAAAGATGGAAAATGCTGAGAATCAGGTTCTTTGGGAGATGATGCGTCTTTGGCCTTTAGTATTGCCCTGAAAGAGAAATGTCAGCAGGTGGCCTAGCTCACCTTGCCACCTCTGAAGGGACCTGGGGGTGGGAGGAAAGGCAGATGGGAATCTGACAAATAGGAGCATCATTTATGTGTCAGGCTCTGTGATATCATCACATGTAAAACTCTCAAAACATATAGGCAAGGTGAATGAGAAACTGAGGCAGAGACATGTTAGATGGCTTACTTGGAGACCTAATTATTAGTAGTAGAGCTGACTGGGATTTGTGCCCAGTATGTTATCCATGGTCTTTGCTAGAATCACACTACTTGTACCAAGTTGTAGGCATCTCTGAGACCTTTTCCTGTACTCTGAAGTCTTCAGACTAGTCTTCAGAGAGTTATTTTGACAGAGAAGGAAAGAATTTGTTTGTGTTCTCTCCCTGTGGATAAAAAGGATACAGAAGTTATCTCTGGGTTACCCTGTTTCACTCCATGGTGGTTTCTGTTCTCATCCACAATAGCCCTTGGTTGTTTGGTTCCAGTTAAGGCATAAGAATAGAACTGCCTTATTAGTTCTATTCTTGGAAAGGAACAATAGGGACCATACCAAAGTGTTTGCAAAGTGTAGTTCCAAAACATCCGCAAAGCATCTTCCTGTCAGCTGCAATTCCTACTGACAAGTGATGTAATCTCTCCATTGGGTAATTACCTGTAACTATAAAAAGCTTTGGAGATTGTGGCAGAAGGCTGGATGGGTCATTATTTGGCTTCTTGAGCCCTGTTGTCATAAAAAGACATTGAGAAGTTTCCATCTTCAGACTAATTGGAGTGCCAGGTTTAGAAAATGGCAAGCCCTTGGCAATGCCCTTACACTGTAACTTTCTAATAAAAAAGACCTGAGCCCACCAAACTGAACATTTACTTGGATCTCACTTGTATTAAAACCATTTACAAACATAAGCTGTACTTGTTGAGCAATGAATTATACTCCATTTCCCTGGCCTAAATTGCTAATTTGGAAGTAATCCTCTTTTGCTGAAAGAATTGGCAGGTAAGAATTACAGGGTGCTAAAAAAGCAAATTAGGATCGATACTCAGTCTTTAATGCAGGACAAACTCTGCATTACTTCCTTTACAGTCTTCTGTGTCACACAGGGACATGAGTCTGCAGGATATATGAGCAACTTCCAATTCAGATTTCCTGTGTTGATGTGGCTGGTGTCCTCAGGACTGTGGCCAGAGTGACCTTTATCTACCTTATGATCAGCTTTGTGTCCAGAGGAATAGCAGCGTTTAGAGACAATGTTTCTGTTCTACAATGTGTTCTGCACTGCTGACCTCAGCCTTGTTTCGTTTTTTTTTTTTTTGATATTTTTTATTATAATAAGAGGGTTACATGATATTTGCCAGATAGAAGGTGCATTAATTCACATACATTGATACCCTTTCACATGTCTTGGTCCCCATTACCCTCCCCTCACCCCCTCAGCCTTGTTTCTTAACTCCACTTAAATCGGTTTAACACAAAGAATCTGAATTTTGAATTCACTGGAAGGTGATGGTAAGATTTTTAACTTTAGATAAATGCCCAGGAGTGGAATTGCTGGGAAATAGGGAAACCCTATGTTTAGTCTTTTGAGAAACCTCCATACTGCTTTCCAGAGTGGTTAAAACAAGTTTACATTTCCACCAGCAGTGTAGTTGTATTCCCTTTGACCACATCCCTGCCAGCATCTGTTATTGTTAGTTTTCTTGATAATGGGCATTCTAACATTTCTTCATGTGTCTATTGACCATTCTTCTCAGAAGACTGAGACGTCTTGCTTTAAGTTTTAAGCTTATTTATTAATTGGGTTGTTGTTTCTTTGGTTATTTAGGAGGGGTTTAATTTTTGAGCTCTAAGTATATTTTAGCTATGAGGCCCTTGTCTGATGTGTATCTAGTAAAAAGAAATGACCAGAACTTTTCCCATTCTGTGGGCTTTCTATTCAATGCAATACTCATCAAAATTCCAACAACATTCTCCAGTGATAAAGAGAAAAAAAATTCATATAGAATAGTAAAAGATCCTCAATAACAAACATAATCCTTAGCTGGAAGAACAATGTTGGGGGAATGTCAATGCCAAAATCCAAACTCTGTTTCAAAGCCACAGTAATAAAGAGCTTGCTCTGGGTGCTGGTGACTCACATGTGTAATCCTACCTACTGAGGAAGCTGAGATCTCAGGATTGTGGTTCAAAGCCAGCCCAGGCATGAAAATCTGTGAGACTCTTATCTCTAATTTAACAACCCCTCTTCCCCCCTCCCACGACCAGGCCCAGAGTTCAAGCCCCATGACTCCCCCCCCCCAAAAAAAAAGCCAGCTTGTTAATTGCACAAGAATAGGCCTGAGGACCAGTGGACTAGAAGAAATAAACCCACAGACCTATAGCCACCTAATATTGATAAGGGAGCCAGAAACACAGAATGGAAGAAATACAGCCTCTTCGATGAGTAGTGCTGGTATAATTGGCTGTACACATGCATAAAACTGAAGCTAGACCCTTGTATATCACCCTGCACCAGAATCAATTCTAAATGGATCAGAAACCTCAATGTAAGGCCCGATACCATGAATATATTACAGGAAAGGGCTGAGCACAGATCAGAACTTCCTAAATAAAGATCCAGAATCACAACAAATCAAAGAAAGATTGGATAAATGACATTGTATCTGCATGACAAATGACATATCTAGCAAGATAAATAGAAAGCCCACTAAAACTTCTTGGTAATGATTCACAGTCTCTCTCATTTGCTAATCCCTAGCCTATGAAGTTAAATTGGAGACTGCTGTAGGTTATGTGGCTTTCTGTTTAATTTCCTTACACAGGAGACCATTTTTGTCTCTTAGTTCTATATGTGTTTGCACATAAGGTTTTTGAAGGTAAAGACAAATTGTCATGCCAAGGTCAATAATTGTCCCCAGAGGACCCAGCAAATGTGCTGGGGAAAGTGCATTATGTGTAGGGTTACATAATGGAACAGTTATACACAGAATTCTAGCTTGTCTTCTAAGTGAGGAGTAGCAGGACCAACTCCAGAGCCCTGTGAACAGTAGCAGCCTGGAAACTTTTCTGTTGATTTATGGCTCCTCCTGGGATCCTGTTCCTAGCTTTCTGACAAGAGAATGGAGAAGCATGTGAAGTATCTTTAGGCTTCAGGGATGCAGGTGGTGGGGCACTTTTGCCAGAAAAGGAGAAGGTCCCAGAATACTGCCAGAATCCATTAGAGTGTTGCTGACTGACATACTGAATGAGTAACTTGGAGCCTAGGGTGGGTCCCTATGACAAGAAGAAAAAAGAAGTCTGCCAGCCATCTTTGTCTCAGGAGTCTGGCAGAATGAAGACTAGGTAGAGGAGTGCAGATAGAACTAAGTGGAAACCATACAGGCTGTAGACACATTCTGATACTGTAGAGGAGCTGGGAGAGTTCAGCTTGTAAGAGTTTGGCTTTTTCTCCCCCCTGCCTTTGCAACCACAGTTCCCTCATTCTGTTGTGTTCCTTTATCCTCTAACCTTACAAGTCAGGACTGATGGAACTTTTCTATTCCCCTTTCCTTGAAAATCAGCATCTTCAAGCTATTCTCATCCTATTTTTCTCGTAGATAGAGGGCTACTTCCCCATCACTCCCACATTCTTCAAGGCCCATTTTAGTCACTTCCACCTGTCCTCTTGTCTCCTGCAGTTAATATGGCAACAGGAGAGTAGGGGAGCTTCTAACTCCTGGTTCTTTCTCTTAGGGACATCAGAAGTTTTCCTCAGAAGATGATTCTAACACCTAGATTTGAAGTGAACTCTAGCCAACTTAGTAAGATTTTTAGGAGTTACAACTTTTGGAAACTTCTTTTCTGCAGATCCTACTACATAAATCCTACAGACTCACTTCAAACTCTAGTGTCAGAGTTGCCAGAGTTGTTATGGGACAGTTTGGGGTTGATCTTTTCCTAATTAACATTAAGTCCTTTATCAAGTATGTGTTGACATAAGGGGCAGGGAGAACAGCAGGTGGTATGTAATGATGTGGAGGATTTTTCTGAGAACTTAGTAGAAGACTGATTCATGATGGAAGCTATCACCCAGTCAACCTGTGAGTAGAGGACAGCAGCAGCCAGGAACAGTGTTCTGCCCTGGGAAGAAGACAGAGCTATAACTGATTGTTCCACAAGAACTTGGTAAGCTACTGTGTGCCAAGACTGCCAGTACTATGAAGCTGTAATAGTACCATATGATACCTGCTATAGTCAGAGGAGTCATGTACCTTGCACTGGAATGCACACAGGAGAGCCCCCTGGCACAAATTGGGATGCTCATGGAAGGCTTTACTGAGGGAGGGAAGTCTACATAGAGATGTGAAGTTAAGGAATTAGAAAGCATGGGAGATAAAATGGCATAGGAAGTTTAAGAATGTAATCTTGTCTACTCAGGAAACTGAGATCTGAGGATTGAGGTTCAAAGCCAGCCTAGGCACTAAAGTCCTTGAGACTCTTATCTCCAATTAATCACCAGAAAACCAGAAGTGGTGCTGTGGCTCAAGTGGTAGAACAATAGTCGTCTTGAGCTGAATTGCTCAGGGACAATGCCCAGGCCCAGTGTCCAAGCCCCACCACCATCAAAAAAAAAAAAAAAGAAAAGAAAGGAAAATGAAGTCTGAACATGTAGGGATTTAAGCTGAATGTTGTCAAAAGCACTTTTGGGGAAAGCACCCAGAAATCATGCTATTGGTGAAGATAGATTCCCCTCTCCCCCCAAAGCTGAGCATCTGAGTTGGGCTGGGCAGGGAAAAGAGAGGAGGAAGTAACTGCTAAAATATTTGAAGGATAAAAGTATGCAAGAAAAACAAACATTAGTAGATCCAGGCATTGAATGAGTAAATTCAAATAAAGAGAGTTAGCTGAGGGTAATTTTAAGTACAAGTTGTGGGAAAAGACTGGAGATGAGAAGAATGATAGGTTAGCCTCTGTTTGCACATAGAATGGGCTGTCCTGACAGACTCATTTAGCCTGTCATTTCCAGAGTTCATGCTTCTAGAAACTCACACTGCCTAGGGGATGACCAGGCAGAGGCAAGTGTTTGAACAGGCCTGCATATTTATTTCCCTGAAGCACTGAATGGGGTCCCCTGTGGTTCTTAGTTGTAGTTGATGACAAGATTCCATGGGGTGAATAGACAGAGGTGTGTGTGTGCGTGCGTGTGTGTGTGTGTGTGTGTGTGTGTGTGTGTGTGTGTGTTTGGGGGTAGGGGGAGGGTTTCAACTGATTAGGGAAAGAAGAAAATTAGAAGAGCAGCTGGCCTCAGGGGGCATGTGGATTTAGTCCATGATTTATCATCTTGGATCAGCCAAGGTAATTGGTGTGAGAATTGTGTGATTTGATGTGTTCCTGGATTCAGAACACTATTGTGATTTTTCTGCTTTACATTTTCTTGTGTGTGAAAATTTCTGTTGGTAAGCAGTACTATATCAGAATCCTATCCCAAGTCTGACTTGACAAAAGTGAAAAACTAACTGTGCTTTTTCCCTACCACTTGCCTCCAGAAACAAATGATTTAGCATTCTTTTGTCATATCCCTGTCCTAGTGAAGATCATAACACTTCACTGCAAGGCTTCATGGGCTGTCTTATATTTTCTAATTTCTAAGATGCCCAGGATTGGTATTCTATATTCTCCACTGGCTAGTAAATTGCTTTTTTTGTGGTTGTCCTGTGTAATGTTGAATTGGTGGGAAAGGGAATGGTATCCAAATCTTTCTTTGTATTGTTTTCTTTCTCCTCCCACCCCCCTTCTTTCTTTTCTTTTCTTTCTTTTTCCTGCAATCCCCAGACAGTACTGGGACTTGTACTCTGGACTTATGTGTACTAGGCAAACACTTTGTTTTTTAGAAAAGACTTCACACTTTTGCTTGGGCTAGCCATGGACTGAAATGCCTACCTGGGTAGCCAGCATCACACACTTGTACCATCATGTCTGGTAGCTCTCCTTTTCTTTCCTGCAATTTCTCCTTTCTTAATTGGACTTGATACAGTTGCTCTGCTCCCTATCCTTCCTTCCCCCCATCTTCTTTATTCACCATAACTCCTGAACACTCTGGCAGAGCTTGTCATGTGTGTTGTATGTGTTAGAATTGAGGAATACACAAAGTAATCATGAAAGACCCTGTATGAGAGGTCCCAATAGGATTCTCAGTCTTCCCTCTTCTCTCTTCTGTCCATTTTATCCCAAACAAGTAAGTTGCAGAATGTTTTGTCCTAGAGGAGTTTTCCATTCTACAGATTTAGTTTGAACCTGTTTTCTGCCTTTGTTTCCCCCTGGTGCCTAATGATGTTTATGTGTATTGGCTTGAAGGGCATTAGCATGCTCTACCTCAGAACCATTGTCTGGCTGTCTTTCCATCCTGTGTCTGAGCGGAAAAAGATTTCCCAGCCTTCGTTAATTGTCACTTAACCTCCCTGATCTAGCCTGGGCAACTTTCAGACAGCTCAAGCACTAACTAGCCTGAAGTCTCTGTTGAAACAGGGAAAGACTGAGGTTGATTTAATTCATTTTAAGTAAAGTCACCAGCCTTTTGATGTTTCCATTAATTTCCTTCCTTCTGAACACTCTATTAGCAGTAATTGGAATCCTGACTTTTTCATTTCCACCACCACACTGCTTTAATCTGAAGCAGCTGGATACTGTAGTCTGCTTTTTCATTTACTGGAAGAGTGGTTTGAAGATGATTTTTAATGACTGGCTTTGGCAGTGTTTCCAAAAGCTGATATGGTTGCTATGTCTTAAGTTCATACCCACCTGAGGCCTCAGTATTGTTCACATTCTTCCTGTAAGACTATTTATACTTAGTTCTTGGTAGACAGATAGGAAGGGTCCCCATAAAAAACACTTTTTATCCCAGGCTGTATATCTACAAGCTTTTCAACACTCACTTTTATCATTCAATATTTATGGACTCCATGGAGTGTGCCTGACAATGTTCTAATACCATGTGCCTGACAGTGTTCTAATGCAAACTCCTGGCCTGGGAGGCCTAAGCAGATGAGGTTGCAGCAAGATAATGGCTACACAGAAACCTTCTTACCTGTAGTCCCTGGAAATTCTTTGTGGGTTTTCGTGGTTGCAGTTCCTATATCTTATGCTTTTTCTTTTCTTTGATTCTCAAGTAGAATAAATAATATGAACCACCTCTTGAGGCCAGAAAAGTAACAGCTAATCACCATTGACAAGAAGTAAAGCAGTTTCTTATATGTCATCTTCTCTTCATAATATGTCACATCCCATAAAGAATAAAACTGGGATTTGAACCTAGATTCTCTCATTTTAAATTAAAAAAAAATATATTTTGGTGATAGTACTGGGTGGGACTTGAATTGGACAGAGAGCCTCATGTTCTTACTTGGCTTTTTGCTCGCAATTGGCTTTCTACAACTTGAACCATGCCTCCATTCCAAGCTTTTTGCTGGTTATTTAAAGGTAAAATCTCTCAGATTGGTCTGCTTGGGTTCTCTGAACCACTATCATCAGATATCAGCCTCTTGAGTAGTTAGGATTATTATAGGCATGAGCCACAAGCACCCAGCTTCAAATACTTTTTGTGTTACGTTGCTTGGTCTGTTCTGGGGGGCTTTGGTTTTTGGATTTTTTTATGGGGGGAGGGGTAGGGTAGGGTGGGTGGTGGTACTGTGGTGTAAACCCAGGGCCTTGGTTTTGCTGATTAGCCACTCTATTTGAACTGTTTCATCTACAGTCCTCTTATAATCACGTCTTGCTTTTTTTGCCCCAGCTGGCCTGTCTACAATCTTCCTATTTCATCCTCCTGTCTCAGCCTCCAAGAATGCCAAGAGTACAACTGTTACTATGCCCTGCTCATTTCCAGTTCAATGAAAATTGAAGATTGTAAGCCTTATAAAAAATTACTTACATAGCCGGCCACCATGGCTCATGACTGTAACCCTAGCTACTCAGGACATTGAGATTTGAGGATCACAGTTCACAGCCAGCCTGGGCAATACAAAGCCCAGAGACTCTTTTATGGGCAGTGGAGCTGTGGCTCAAGGGTAGGGTGGTAGTCTTGAGCTGAAGAGTTCAGGGACAGTGCTCAGGCTAGCATTCAAGCCCCATCCCCCCCTCCAATTACTTACATAGTTTAAATGGAACATTTCCATAACTAGCCTTACAATTGATATGTGGTGGGGGGTGAGAGTAGAGTAAACAGGGATTCAGCCACCATCTCCACACCTGCTTTGAGAGAATCTGGCATTTTCTAGAGCATAGTTGTCCATTCCTGTGATGGTATACATTCTCATTTTGGATCCGTGGGATCATTATTTTTGTAGCCTGTGTCCAAAATCCCAGAGCCCACCAATGATAGAAATTCCATAATCATCCCTGTGGACCAGTATTCTTACTCCTGGTGGTATTTCCATTAGAGGTAGATGGGTAGACAGCTGGCCAATTGGTTAACTGTAGTTAAGAGTCTAAATGATGGCTCCCTCCAAGCTAAAAATAGCACTATCAACTATCCAAGGCTCATCATCTCTTAGTGGTTTTCTTGTCTTCACAAATCAACCGTGCTACCAGAGTAACTCTCAAAATCTTAGACTAGACATGACACAAGCAAAAGAATCTCAGGACTCACTATAAGACAATAGGGGCCATAAATCATACCCTCATTGGTGCTTTCAGCTTTTGCTTAAGCTGCTTCCCTGCTTTTCTGCCCTATCCTTTGTCATGGAATCTGTCCAGGCACTGTTATTTCCCTCATATCTCTGTCATAAACCCCCAGTGTTTTGCTTATACTATTCCCTTCAACTAAAATGTTATTTTTTCCCTTGTCTGAGGAACTCCTTTTTGTCTCTCAGACTCCACAAAACTAAACAGATACAAATTTTAAGAGGATGACTCTCTTATTCTACTAACTCAGACTTTCTAATTAAAATTAAGCCTTCAAGTTGTCTGTCTTTATTTCTAGTTGATATGTCTCCCACAAGTTACTTCTTCCCACAGGTTCATTCCCCATAAATTAGTTACAGGGTTGGCACCTGTCGTTTTGCAATGTGGGTCTTTCTTTTTCTTTTTCTTTTTTGGTTGGTCTTGAAACTCTTGGCCTGGGCCCTGTCCCTGAGTTCTTCAGCTCAGAGCTGGCACAATTGGAGATAAGAATTTCATGGACTTTTGTGCCAGGAGTTAGCTTTGAACCACAATCCTCAGATCTCAGCTTCCTGAGTAGCTAGGATTACAGGCATGAGCCACCAATGCCCGGCTGCAACTCAATTCTTTAGTAGTTGCAGGAAAATATTTGTTTTGGGGAGGGCAGGGGAAGAGGGAGGGGTTAGGAAGCTGATTTAGACACCCTGATAAGTTGCCTTCCAGAGTTGGACCCAAGATTTACCATTTAGAACGAATGTGGAAGTGTTCCTGAGTGCCAGGCACCAATGGCTAGAATTAGGAGATTGAAATCTAAGGATTGTAGTTCAAAAACAGCCCAGGCAGGTAAGTGTGTGAGACTATCTGTAACTAAGATAAGATGGAGTCAGGGCTTATTGCTGCCATTTTTACTAGGAGGATGAGCGTGGAATTGCTCAGGGATAAGAGGAACAACTTGAAACTATATGTTTAGATCTCACCTTGACTAAGACAGGCTTGAACTACATAAACTCTATTTCCCTTAATGTTGTTTCTTGGGTTTGTCTGAGTTGTTTTGCTATCACCTGCAACATAATAAAATGAATGAATGAACGCTATGAATAAATAGCTTTAAAAAATTGTCCTTTAGGACTAGAGTATGGACTAGTAGTAGAGTACTCACTTAGCACGCATGAAGCCCTGGGTTGGATTCCCCAATACCACATACACAGAAAAGGCTGGAATGCTGCTAGGGTCTGGGCATTGTCCTTGAGTTTTTTCAAGGCTAGCACGCTACCACTTGAGCCATGAGTTTAAGCCCCAGGACTGGTGTGTACATACACACATTGTCCTTTAGTCTATTTTGTCTGCAAGGGAGGGGTGCACTTAATAGATGAAGGCATATGTTACTGCTCATTTTGAAAAATAATAGATTGACATCTGCTATATTTTTAAAAAATAATATCTGAAAATATAGTAGATGTCAATCTTATTTCCTGTGAAATGTAGGCACTATGGTATATGTAAGAAAATCTTATAATCAAACCAAATGCATGAAATACAAAATTTATCATACTTCATTAAAAATGAGAATGTGATTATTGTGGAAGAATTTTACCACCTGAGAAAGTAATTGTATTTATTTTTAAACAGCAAGTGCTTTGGTGGTTGCATTTGCACCCAACTTTTTGGGTCACATATGTAGTTTAAATACGTGAAAGAAAGGGAAATTGGGGAGCTGAGACCTCCAAGGCACTTTGGACAGTATCAGATGAAACATTTGGTGGGGCCTGGGCTAGGATGAGTTATACATCTGGCCAGATGGAACTGCCTCCCTTTCCCCCGCAGCTCCCTTCTGTTCCTGCATGGCAGCAAGCTTTGCCAAGGATGAAAGGCCTAAATGTCATTCCTTTTTCTCTGTCCTGGCAAGGAAGCTGTTCTATTTGTTTTCCAAGAAGCCATTTTGGGGAATTTTTTCTTTTCTCTTATGGGAAGTTGCTTCATCACTTCCCAAAAATATACAGTACCTCATGTTTAAACGGAGTGCCTATCAAGAGCTCTGGAGCCTGCAGCCGGGGTGAGGTGTTGTGAAATCTTTTGTTCAATTCTTTGATGCAAACTGGAATATGGGCTGTCGGTAAAAGTCTCAGAGCTGGCCAAGACTAGGTCAAATAAGGGTGTGAGGAGGCGAGACTCCCTAGGAAGTAAGTGCTAGGGTGGTTTTGAGCATTTGGTGTGCACATGTTATGAGAAATGCTTACTCTTCTGGACAAAGACTCACTCATTTGATGCTTGTCCAGTGCCTTATTTTTATGTGCCTAGGATGATAATGGTGGTTTTCTGCCTTTTGAGGAGCTTATAGTACCCTGGAGACAAAGGAGCCACTAAGATTTAGAAGTGGTGAACACAATGAAAGGGATATAACTGTTTGCCAGATTGCCTTGACATTGATGCTTTAGTTTATTGAGGAAGGAAATTCCTACTGAAAAGGGCATGGAAGCCTGCCTTTGCAGTTAGGTTGAACTGAAGGAAGGAAAAGTGGAAGATGTTGAGGGAGGGGGAAAAAAAAAAGGTTGAGAAGTAGAAGACTGAACTGAGTCCATTAGTAACTAAGATTCCTTTAAAAGTTTTTAAGGGAGTAAAGAGCACAGGGGAAATCAGAGTGACTTTGGATTATCGTAAGTAAAATAAGAGATGATAGTTTTAAAAAAAATGTTATTCTGCTAAGTGCTATGGCTTACACCTGTAACCCTAGCTACTCAGGAGGCTAAGATCTAAGGATTATGGTTCAAAGCCATGCCTGGGTAGGAAAGTCCTTGGGACTTATTCTGATTATTAACCACCAAAAAGCTGGAAGCATAAGCACACTTATCTCATTGATTTCCCATAGAAATACAGAAAGTAAATAATGGCTGACAGAAGGTACTGACAATAGCCAGAAAATGAGTTTTCACTCTGGTTGGTGTGTCTGGAAAGGGTTGTCATTCCTAGTGGACCTGTCCCAAGTGACTGGCACAAACTTAGGACAGCCTTAGAAAATGAATGCTTCCCCTTTGTGGGACCATCCAGCCTGCTGGCAGGCCAGGATGCAGATCAGACTCTGGCTCTCCCTGTCATGAGGTCACAGGGAAGGAAGTGAGCTTTGAGTCTTCAACTTTCACCTCAGTAATTGGCCTTACAGATGAAGACTTTCGCCAGGCACCAGTGGCTAGCCCTCAGAAAACCAGAAGTGGCTCTAAGTGATAAAACTCTAGCCTTGAACTGAAGAACTCAGGGACAGCACCCAGGCCCAGAGTTCAAGCCCCATGATCATGTGTACATGCATATGCATGTACATGTGTCAGTATTGGGACTTTAAAAATTCAAGACTTACATTCTCACTTAGTTTTTCTATTCAAAGCTAGTACTCTACCACTTGAACCACAGCTCCATTTCCAGTGTTTTGGTGGTTACATGAAGATAAGAGTCTCATGGACTTTCCTGCCAGGGCTGGCTTCAAACCATGATCCTCAAATCTCCTCAGCCTCTTTAGTAGCTAAGATTACAGGTGTGAGTCCTGGCCACCTGGCTTCTTTCCTTTTTCTTCAAAGCTACTTTTTTGGATTACTGACAAAGTATTCTGAGGAATCTCTTTGTTCTGTTGGGCAACAGTATCCCTCCAAAACAGGTTTGACTTTCCATGGCTCTGCACACAGTTGCAAAAGCTTGTTTTTTGTTTGATGTTTTGTTTTCCCCCCTGTCTTGAAACTGAAAGATTTGGGGAACTTGAGGAGCATTGAAGGAGAAAGTTTCAGGCTCAGAGTTCAGCATGCAGCATGCAGCATGCATGCATTTCAGAGTTAGGTGGTTCTGTTTGGTTTTTCAGTGTAAGGACTACAGGCACAAATGGATTGGCCCTACAAAACATTATCCACTTGTTTGGAATACTGGAAGTACATTGATTCTTTACCACAGATTGACTTGTTTCCAGCTGGGCAAGGAATTTTGATGATACTAATGTTATTCTGCTACAAGGTCTGACTTGAAGGCATCTGTGATGTCTTCAGGGTCCTGATTACACGTTTGACAAGTCTTTTCATCAACAAGCCACAGAAGCTGAAGAAATCTGAGATGAGCTGTCATCTGAGTAACAGGCTCATGCAGGTGCTGACTAGCTTGACCCTTCTGGCATGGTATTGCAAACCTCTGGCTCTGGATCCAGACCTGGCCTCTGTAAAATGCATGTGTGTATGTAAATGCCAGAGATCCTTGGTCATGGACATATTTTTCATTTTCATGTGAGTCTTCCTAAGTATATTTCTAAGATTGCTTACCCATTCACTCTCCTGGCCCCACAGGCTGAGTTTGATCAATAACCTGTGAGGTAGTTCCAAAGCAACATCAAGCAGTCTTCTTTTAAGCATTTGTCTTAGGAACAACTTGTGTTGTTCTTAAGATTCACTGATTCATTGATTCATTGTAAATGAATTTGAACTTTTATGTGGCATCTGAGAAAGAACCTTTTAGTGGCCATGAGGAATGACCTCCTGCCAATCAACTGCTGCACGCTGAGCAGTGTTGTCTACTCTATCTGTTCAGACATGTATACTGTGGAAGGAACTTGAATTATTAGACCTTTAATTTGAAAGGTGGAATTTAAAATGGAAAAATTGGAATGGCTAAATGATTGATGGTAGTTATAAGAAGAGTGGGTCTTCTAAAGTTGACATAATTGAGAGATTTTTGGAATTGAGTGAGCATGCCAGAGATGAGGAGACTGAGTGGAATACTCATTGACTTAAAAGTCAGTAGTCCTACCCGCTATGAAGAAGAAACACAGTTGGGAATACTGTCAAAAATGTCCAGACTTGGGGCCGGGAGTTTGGCCTAGTGGTTAAAGTGCTTGCCTAGCATGCATGAAGACCCAGGTTCGATTCCTCGGTACCACATACATAGAAAAAAGCCAGAAGTGGTGCTGAGGCTCAAGTGGTAGAGCTCTAGCCTTGAGAAAGTCCAAGGACAGTGCTCAGGCCCTGAGCTCAAGCCCAGGACTGGCAAAAAAAAAAAAAAAAAAAAATGTCCAGACTTCACTGTCCAAGATTTTGCCTAAGAGGTAAAGTATGATTAGGCATTTTATAATCTTTTCTCACACACATTGACATATATATTAAACATATATATATATATATATGAAACATATATATATATTATTGTTTGACTTTGAGAGGTTCTTTCAGAAAGGGAGGGGGAAACTACCTGGAACCAGTTCTGTTATGATTTATAGGCATGTAGGAACAAAACCTCTTTGTAAATATAAAAGGCTTTTGCAGACTGTGTGTGAATCTGTTCCCTAGAGTATGTTTCTTATTGACCTAGTGTCTTGTGTATTAATGTTTCCCTATTAATGCTCATTTGTATGCTAATTTCAGTCATTTTTATTCTGCTTAGATACATTTAACTTACAATTTTAAACTGTGAGGTGAGCTTTTATTTTAAAAGCTTGCTTGTTCAAACATGGCTAACCTTCTCAAAATGAAAGCCTTGGTTGGGGAGCTAAGAGGAGACTACCAAAAAGAAAACCAACTCCTACATTGTAAACTTCATATTCTCTATGTGTATAAGTTTAGGGATGGGCTAGAGTTGCTGTGTATCTGCTTTAAATGGTGACATTTTTTAGGAAAAACTAATCAACATTTCCTACTGGATACCATAATAATAGAAAAGAAAAAAAAATACCTCTAATTATAGCAGCATTTTGGGCCTCTTCTATGCCTGCCTTGTTGGCCACCACATAGAGTTGATGAGCATATAGTATCGTTCATACTTGCTGTTACGACATGTCAATTAAGAGAATTCAGCTGTGGCACCAGCTGGGGATGTCTGGCTTTGTGGAAGATTGCAATTAGATGTTTTATTTTCTATTTTCTTTTTCCCCTTTCAACTTTGGTGGAATGCCTCTGAGAAAGGGCTTTTAGTCTCAGCAGTATAAATATTTTAATGTGCCTAATTATGTAATCATACAGCTATACTCCTCTGTGTTCATACATATCACTTGAGAGATTTTTATTCCCTCCTCTAATACATGAAACATCTAGTCTGCTTTCTGGGTGTAGCCAGACTTTTCTGTGCATTGAGCAGGAAAAAGAGGAATGCCTAGGGCATTTAGAAGAGTAGATTATAATCAGAGAAAAGTTACTGCCTCCTGTCCTCTCACTGTTGATTTGTTCTTTATCTCCCAAATAATTAGCATCTCTATTTTGCTAGCAGGATAATTTATAGAAGATTTGATTTTATAATACTCTCTCTTTCCATTGATTTACAAGTGTAGTCTTTCAAAGTGTAGTATTGTTTTTCTCTGTCCTCTGTTCCAGGCAGGCAAAGGGCTTAAGAGGGGATATGAGAGCCCTACATGTAGATACAATGGGACCCATTGATTTCTGGTATTCAGCTTGTGCATGGACGGAGGACCTGTGACCCCAGCTGTTAGAACCAGGACCTGAGAGCAGCTGCTTTTTGGGATCTAGTGCTCCAGGGATACACCATCTGTTGCCATGTACGAGAACCCTGGGAAAGAAATCGACCACAAGATGTCTTTGTATTCTTTTCTTTCTATTAGCCTCTCCAGTTTTTTTCTGTCTCATCTCACTTAGGCAAACCTGAGAAGAAAAATAAATCTGTACTGGGAAACTCACATAATTTGTCCCTATTCTTCCCCCTTTCCCTACTTTACCACACCAGGTCATCCAGCTCCATTGGAAAATACTAGTTTCAGGAGTAGGCAGGCTAATCTACTTTCATGACTTTTTTTTAGCAAAATTAGCACTAGAATAGGTTTTTATTACAAACAATATAACCACATTTTAGGACTGGGAGAATCATTAAAATTTCATCTCGTGTAAGAGGAACCCAAGGTTTCACATTCTTTTAGAGTTTTGGGGGGTTGGCTTTTTTTTTTTATTATTTTTGTTTTCCCCCCACTGATCCTGAGATTTGAACTCTCGCCCTGGTCACTGTCCTTGATCAGGCTCCTTTTGCTCAAGGCTAATGCTCTTAACACTTGAGTCACAGTGCTACTTCCAGCATTTTCTGTGACTTAATTGGCGACAAGAGTCTCATAGACTTTCCTGCTAGGGCTGGCTTTGAACCTCAGTCCTCTGTTCCCAGCCCCTTGATTAATTAGGATTACAGATATGAGCCCAGATCACATTCTTTAGTTTTGTTCAGAACTTTCCCTGGATTTTTAAATCACTGGCTATCTCCTACTGATCCTGAATATGTTTTACTTCTTCCATGCTTTGGTTTGTTCTTACCTGGTGAGTCCTTTCCACTTTATCTTTGTCACAATTGTTTATCTTGTCAAAACCCTCCTTCTCAAGTTATAGCTCTGATAACCATATTTTCCATCTCCACTGTCTTTTCCCCTATCAGGAGTCTTTCAGAACCTCCAGTATTCCATATTGATCGATGTTATGGTTATTTATTATGCAGTAGACACTCAGAAAGCAGGGCCAATATCTTTATCATTCTACCGGCCTTCCTCCAGTACTTTGGTAGTTGGTAAAATCTTGTCAAATGAATAGATGGCCTGGCACAAGTGTCTCAGGCTATAATCCTAGCTACTAATCAGGCTGAGATCCAGGTATTCCTGTTTGAAGGCAGACTGGGCAGAAAGGTCCTTGAGACCCCTTCTATAAAATAATCACCAAAAATCTGGGTTGGAAGTTTGACTTAAATAATAGTGTTCCAACTAAGCAGGCAAGCCAAGTATGAAGCCCAGAGTTGAAGTCCCAGTAATGAGCGGGAAAAGGGGAGAGAATCAGTAGATAGGGCTGGAAGCATGGCTCAAGTTGTAGTGCACTTGCTTGCCTAGTATACTATCCTGAATTTAAACTTCAGCATTGCCTCCCCCCACCAAAAAAAAGCGATGAATGGAAGGATAAATGTGATCTTTACAGGAACTCTGGAAACAAATGAAGAGTAGATATTATACCCCCAGAGAGATTGTAGTTAAGGAACAGACCTGTATTAATCTCTTAAATTTCTAGTACCACTCTGAGACACAGATACACAATTGATGCTTGCTGAGTTAATGAGGAAAGTGATTTTTTTTTTCCAGTCTTGGGATTGAGCTCAGGGCTTGAGCACTGTCCTTGGACTTTTTCAAGGCTAGAACTCTACCACTTGAGCCTCAGCACCAGTTCCAGGTTTTTCTATGTATGTGGTACCAAGGAATTGAACCTGGGCCTTTGTGCATGCTAAGCAAGCACTCTACCACACTAGGCCAAATTCCCAGCCCAGAAAGTGAATTTTTTGTTAAAGTGAAATGGTATCCTGTGTCTTGTATATATGTTTATCTGATTTGGGGAAGGGAAAGAGAATCACAAAGTGATAAGACAGAACAAAGAGTGAATCAATGCAACAGCAATACTCACAGGATATTATGTTGGAAATGAACTTTGCAACTTCCTGGGGGGTGGTGGAGTCAGGGGAGAGGGAAAGTAGCAGAAAACAAGGGAGGGGGTGAACACTGTTTGACAAGAAATGTACCCATTACCTTACTTATGTAACTATAACCCTCTGTACATCACCTTTTCAATAAGATTAAATTTAGGGCCGAGAGTTTGACTTAGTAGTAGAGTGCTTGTACCACATACCCAGAAAAAGCCGGAAATGGTGGTGTAGCTCAAGTGGTAGAACTCTAGTCTTGAGAAAGCCCAAGGACAGTGCTCAGCACCTGAGTTCAAGCCCCAGGACTGGCAAAAAAAAAAAAAAAAAAAGACCAAAAGACAGTAAGATCTAGTTACAAATAGTTATTTACTGAAATTTATTATCTACTGAATCTACTTTTGGGAGGACAGAAGATAAAGAAAAACTTTTGTTTTATTTTCAGGTATTTAGACAGTTATCTACAGACACATAAGAGTAGATGAACCTATAATAGTCATTGTCTCCAGACCAGAGCTCGAGACTTACCAGAAGCTGGGCACAGTAGCACATACTGTAATCCCAACTATTTGGGAGATGGAAGCAAGGGGATCATGGGTTCCAGGCCAGCCTGGACTATATAGAAAAATTGGGGGAGAGGAAGAGAAAATCAAGAGATGCCAAGGATGGTGAGAAACACATAGTCTCAGTTACGTTTTCATTTAACAGGCTGAGGACTGAGTCCAGATTCACAAACCAAGTGGGTTTTGTTCTGTTCTATTCTGGGTTTTTTGTTTGTTTGTTTGTTTGTTTGGTCCTGGGGCTTGAACTCAGGGCCTGCACACTGTCATTTGGCATTCCTCAAAGCTAGCACTCTACCACTTGAGCCACAGCATCACTTCTGGCTTTTTCTATTATATGTGGTTCTGAAGAATCGAACCCAGATCTTTGTGGATGCTAGGCAAGCACTCTACCACTAGGCCACGCTCCTGGCCCCTTTATTCGGTTTTTGAGGTAAGAGTCTCAAAAAGAGTAGCCTAGACTATCCTAGAACTTGAGATCCTCCCCGCCTTATGTTATGACTGGTTTAGAAATTGATATTTTGTGGTTGCTAGGAGCTGGGGCAGTATGCCAGAGCCAGACTGATAAACACAGGCTAATACCACAGGTAAGGCTTAGTTCTTGAAGGTTGGGTACCTTGCTTTGGACTTGGTAGCAGGTTAGAATGGATTGCTATTCTATTTTAAAAAGCTCTCAAAAGGTTTAAGTGTGGCTTCCACAGTTAAAAGCACTGAAAGGAATTCACAGGATAGACCAAGGAGGAACAGTGGGATCTAATGGGGGCACAGTATGCAAAGCACTCTTGTGATCACTTCCCTGGTCTCATCTAGACTGAAGGGAAGAATTGAAAACACTTAGGGAGTTCTTACTATCCTTCATTCACTAGTGAAAGTTACTATTCTGAAAGGTGCAAAGGAAACAACAGACTGCTTTTCTAGGGTAGCTGTGTGAGGGAAGGTGGCTTGAAATTGTGTGGCTTCAAGTTATTTAAAGCAGAAAATGGCATCCTGGAAAGGATAGAGAGGGAAGAATATTCTGATTGGTAGACTTTGTAACTTTTTTTTTTTTTTTGCCAGTCCTAGGGCTTGAACTCAGGCCTGAGCCCTGTCTTTGGGCTTTCTCAAGGCTAGGGCTCTATCACTTGAGCCACAGCACCACTTCTGGCTTTTTCTTCTTTCTTTTCTTTTCTTTATCTCTTTCTTCCTTCCCCCCCTTTTTTTTTTTTTTTTTTGTGCCAGCCCTGGGCTTGAACTCAGGCCTGAGCAATGTCCTTGGGCTTTCTCAAGGCTAGAGCTTTACCACTTGAGCATCGCACCACTTCCAGCTTTTTTTTTCTATGT
Source organism: Megascapheus bottae (assembly GCF_031878675.1). NCBI lineage: Eukaryota > Metazoa > Chordata > Mammalia > Rodentia > Geomyidae > Megascapheus > Megascapheus bottae. The sequence continues at coordinate 8,727,516 of NC_143522.1, forward strand.
ATGTGGTACCAAGGAATCAAACCCAGGTTCTTTGTGCATGCTAGGCAAACACTCTACCACTTGGTCAAACTCCCAGCCCACTTCTGGTTTTTTCTGTGTATGTGGTACCAAGGAATCAAACCTGGGTCTTCGTGCATGCTAGGTAAGCACTCTACCACTAGGCCAAACTCCCAGCCCCAACTTTGTAACTTTTGACGACTCCTACCCATTCACTTTGATCATTGTCCTTAATACTTGTTGGTTCACTAGTGCTAAAGACAGTCCTCACAGCTTCAGCCCTGCCCCCTTTTATTGTCCCTTTCCTATTCCATTGCTGCTGGTAGGGCCAAGGCAGACACAATGTACAGAGTTCATTTCATGATATTCCCAGACCCAGTTTCATTTTCCTTTTCTTTAGAAAAGACTATTCCAACCTCTATCCCTCTACTTAGGAGTGCTTTTCATAGACCTGTGGTGTTTAGACTAGTTTGTAGGTCTGGATCTCTACAACTGTCCATACCATAATGACTTGCATTTCTGTGCTGTTGTCCAGACCTGAGTAAGTAGCAATGACCTCTTGAGTACTTAGTAGAAACATACACTGTATAGCTCACTGGTGATACGTGGCAGGGCCTGTTTATTAGGAACTTTGGCTCCATGTATTTTGGGCAGCAACCAGAAAGGTGACATCTTCATTCTGCATTTCATGGCAACCTTCCTTTCACGTTTCCCTCTTAGAAGACTTGGATTCTCAGTTCAAAATTACCCCATACCTTCCCCTAATTGCAGACTTGATACCTATGATCCTTAAATAGATCATCTGTGTGTAGTACACAAAGATTAGTAAACTAGCCTTTTCCTTCCATCATTTTGGGAAAAGTAACTCCCTGAGATAGGAACAGTGTCCTCTGTGAACAAGTAAACACAGTCCATATTCCTCCCCAGAGAGAAGGGAAAGCCTGTGTCTGTATTTTTCACTTCCATGTTAGACTTTACAAGCCACTAGAAAAAACTCAGCCCTAGACTTATAATCAGAGCTTTCCTATAACTTGGAGAAGGGCAAGCCAGAACTCAAAACAATACTTCAGTACTTCAAGCCATTACTAAATTTTTCAGAACCTTAGTTTCTTCATCTGAATAAATGATTATACCACCTTCCTTGTAGGGTGGGAGAATTAAACAGGATGACAATTTTGAGGCACCAGTGTAGTACCTGTTAAAAATGTTGATTCCCTTTCTTTTAACCGCAGAGACGTAGACATTTGTTTTAAATTCTAATGTGTGCTTGCAAGCCTGCTGTGTATGCTTGGCACTGTTAGACGGTAAACCACAACTTAAACCTTTGTACCCAGGAATCCAACCCTGTTTTAAACTCTAAACCCTCAGTTAATTATCACCAGTTTATAGTTACCTGAGGTAGGACAGTACCTGTGCAGCTGACTGAGACGCTCCTGGAAGGGCCAACCAACTTCCTCCTGCAGATGGGAGACTGCATCTGGACAGCTTAAGGAGATGATATGGTGAAGAAAATAATGATGGAAAAATTAACTTCCTCTGCTTTTTCTTAACCCATTTCTACCATTCTCAAGGGAGCATGATAATATTTGTTAACATACTGGATGGAAAATAGCCTGGCTCCTTACTTTTGTATCCATCTTGCCAGTCTGGGGGTTGAAATAGAGGACAGCAGTAGATTCCACTTTGTGAGGCACTGTATTGGAACGAGGGTAGCTTTAGCACTAGATCTGGAGCAGCAGGATGGAGAGTACCTCTTGCCTGTCCCTGTTAACAGTGAGGGAAGGGGCCTGTCGGAGGCTGGTAGGAAGGTAAAAGGTAATTGGTCATCTGGGCCACATGGAATCCATTTGTTAGATAAACAGCCTAGGCTTCACAGCTCAAAAGCAAAGTTTTGTTACTTAGCTGGAGCAAGGAGAGAGCGAAGAAAAAGATTCCCCACAGTGCTCATCTTACCCTGGTTTTTTTTTGCCCGCTCCTCTGCAAATGTCCGAAATTTCTCAAGCAGTCCTTTATCTTTGCTTTTAAGCTTTGGCCTACTCCACTACAATATATACCTGTGGAACTAGGTATTGCTGTTGAATAAGGCTCAGTGGAGATGGAGTAGTTGACAGACCTTAATACTGGCCTCTGGGTCAAATGTAGATTCATCTGTCTAATACCCAAGGCCATTTTCTGATCCTAGAGAATACATTTTCATAGTTAGATACTAATTCAGAGTAAGAGGTAAACCCTGACAAGTTTTTTTGTTATTTAACTCTTCCTAAATCAGAAAACTGTGGCGCCTTGTCATTAAAAACAAGATAGGGGCTGGGAGTTTGGCCTAGTGGTTAAAGTGCTTGCCTAGCATGCATGAAGACCTTCGGTACCACATACATAGAAAAAAGCCGGAAGTGGTGCTGAGGCTCAAGTGGTAGAGCTCTAGCCTTGAGAAAGTCCAAAGACAGTGCTCAGGCCCTGAGCTCAAGGCCAGGACTGGCAAAAAAAAAAAAAAAAAAAAAAAAGATAGGGGCTGGTAGTGTGGCTTAGTGATAGTGCTTGCTTAAGCATGCATAAAGCCCTTAGTACCACAAAAACTGAAAAAGCCAAAAGTGATGCTGTGGCTCAAGTGGTAGAGTGTAGAGTGTTAGCCTTAAGAAAGCTCAAGGACAGTGCCCAGGTCCTGAGTTCAAGCCCCAGTACTGCCCCCCCCCAAAAAAGACAATGTAGTAAGCACAGTGAAGCTTAAAAGCTACTATCTTAAGCATCTGCTACCTGCTAGATTCTATATCAGACACTAGAAATACAAACTGAGCCTAACAAGCCTTACAGTATAAAGGGGACTTTAGTGGAAAAATAGGGAAGAGGACCACATGACTGAAAGTAATTGTTGAGACAAGATGGTGGTAGTCTATAGAGAATTCCCAGTGTATGGGAATAAGAATAATAAAGCCACATTTAGAGTATGGTAGACCTAGTACCAGGCATTTATCCTGCATCCTTCTGATTAATCTTCATAGCAACCATGTGAGATAGATACCTTTTGTGTACTCTTGCTTCAAATGAGGAAACTGAGGAATAGAAGATCTCCCTGAACTTATGCAACAGGTAACCATGAGAGCAGCATGCAAGCTGAGCATTTAATTCTGTACGCATACTAACAAGCTCTCTGATGTTCTGATGATGACTGGAAAGATGTCTTGGGGTAGGTGGTCTTGGAAACTGTGGAGAAGGGTGACTGTGTGCTTTCAAGTCAGGGGTCCAAGCCAAGGAGGAAAACGCACTTTTCTCCAAATGATTAAGGACTTTTGTGGCTGTATCCAGCTGATAAGAGCTTCCATACAAACAAAGAAAACATTCTTCCCTCTTACTGGCTCGGAGACTATTGCTATGAGTGGAGTGAAGAACCTCCTAAAACAAGGTGGACAGGCTCTGGGCCAGACCCTCCTGTCAATTGCTGATTTCCCAAAACAAAGTTTAAACTGGGCTTATCTTAAGAAAATGGGGGTAGGAGGCTGAGAGGAACAACAAGAAGCAGTCTAGGCCAGGGCGATTTCTCCCTGTGTTCTCCCACTCCAGTATCACTGCCATACCCTGAGAAAGATTTAAGCTACTACTAGCTCACCTCCACCCAGTATGTGGGAAGTCTCATGACAAAAGGGATTCTAACTGGACAATGGACTTCCTGTCTGAATGCTTGCAAATGACATGAGAAATCATCTGGATTCTCTTACTTCAGATTTTTAATGATTTGAACTGGGGGTCAGGAAGGCAGAAGTCCAAGTGAGCCATGCAGAAGCAGCCCTGGATGTCTCCTAAGTAATGGGACTTTTGTCTGTTTCCTTTTCTAGCTCCTCATATCCTGTACTCTGTTTGAAACTACATGCCTGCAGGACCTGAGAGAAGTACTGAGGCCAGTACTGAGCCAGCTTTAGTATGGATATGCGTGCACACAAAACTTTAAACTTGTCAAATGCTTAAAGTAGTATTTGACATATAGTAGTCAGCAAGCATAAGCTGTTATTACTGAGTTTCTAAGGTGTTTGTCTGGAATGCTCTGATTCCAGCTTGCTTAGGAAGCTTTTCTCCAGCCTGATTGAGGAGCGCTACCTTCCCTTTGAACACAGCATTGTATGTGTGCCTTAGGGAAAATTATCCAACTCAATTGAGCCAGTGTCCTCCTCTGTAAAATGAGAGGAGCATCTGCTTCATGTAGAACGAATTCAAGAGAATGCCTAGCCATTTACAGTACTCTTAGTTCCACTAACTACTTTTTCCCTTATTAGGTTCAAAACAAGTACAGGTGTAAGCCAGTGCTCTTTGTAGTCTCCTTGCCTTTTCTGTGCCTGTGCTTCTAACAAACTATTGAGGCTAAAAGTAAAAATTAGATCTTCATACACTAAGAAAGGATTTTGAATACAAGCATGATTCCCCTTCCCCCAAAACAACCTCAGGGGGCTCTCAGTTTCAAATACTATCTTCTTTCCACATCTACTTTGTTTTGTTGTTGTTTTGGCTGTCCTGGGGCTTGAACTCAGAGCCTAGACACTATCCTTAAGCTTTTTCAAGGCAAGTGCTCTAGCAGTGCCTCTTCAAGATTTTTCTGTGCATGTGGTACCAAAGACTAACCCAGGGCTTCATGTATGCTAGCCATGTACTCTACCACTAGGCAACACTCCTGGCCCTCCACATTTTTTTTTCCTTGTTGGTCAGGGGGCTTGAAATCTGGGACCTGGGCGCTATCCCTAAGCTCTTCAGCTCAAGGCTACCTCTGGGCCTGGTTGTTGTCCCTGGCCTCTTCAGCTCAAGGCTACAGCACCATTTCCGTTTTTCTAGTGGTTAATTGGAGATATGAGCCTCACTGACTTTTGTGCCTAGGCTGGCTTTGAACCTCGATCCTCAGATTTCAGCCTCCTGAATAGTTAGGATTATAGGCGTGAGCCACTGTGCGCAGCTTGCATGCATGCTTGCTTGCTTGCTTGCTTGCTTGCTGCCTGCCTGCCTGCCTGCCTGCCTGCCTGCCTTCCTTCCTTCCTTCTTTCCTTCCTTCCTTCCTTCCTTCCTTCCTTCCTTCCTTCCTTCCTTCCTTCCTTTGACTCCCTTTTCCTTCTCCCCCTCTATCCATCTTCCCCCTCGCCCTCTTTCCTTCTCCCACTCCTCTCCTCCCTTTTTAAATTCAGTCCTCCTGCTTGCTAGACAAGTGCTGTTGTGTTCATGTTCTGGTTATTTTTGAGATAGCATCTTGCTTTTTGCCCCAGTCTGCACTTGGACCACAGTCTGCCAGTTTTAGCTTTCTGCCCTTGCTGGGATGACACCTGTACACCATCAGCTCCTTCTATTGCCAGAGACTCTTGGAGATTTTTTTTTTCCTTTGGCCCTGACTGGTTCAGAACAGCAATTCTGTCTCAGTCTCTCAACAGCTGCTAGTGTTATAGGCATAAAACATTAGCCCCCCTAGTTTTTTGTTGTTTTTTGTTTGTTATGACAGGATCTCACTATGTAGCCCACACTGTCCTAGAATTCGTGATGTTCCTAGCTCAGCTTCTGACTGCTAAGATTACAGGATTATAGGAATGTGTTATCACACCCAGTCCATATCTGTTCTTTAATCTCAATTTCATAACTTTTTTGGGTCAGTTGTAGGGTTTGAACTCAGGGCCTGAGTGCTGTCCTTAGGCTTTCTCAAGACTAGAGTTCTACCACTTGAGCCACAGCATCATTTCCAGCTTTTTTATATGTATATGTGGATATGTGGTACTGAACCTGGGTCTTCGTGCATGTTAGGAGCACTCTACCACTAGGCCAAACTCCCAGCCAAGGGATTGCACCATCCTGAGGAGGTCCCAGGAAAGCTTTCCCCTGGCCATCCTTCCTTTCAACACCTTAAACACCTCTTTTTCTCTATACTCCCTGTGTCCCAAATAACACCAAAGGGGAAAAATAACAACCATCTGACTTATTTGCAAGGACAAATCATATAGGAAGTGACAGTGTACTTAAAATTAGATCACCTTGCCTGGATGAAAGATGTGGGGCTTACTGTGGGATAGAAACAAATGATGCCTGTCAGAGAATATAAGGTTCATGGAGATTGGGAATTCCCCTTCCCCCCCCAAAAAATATCAGAAATCCCCACTGAGGCAAAATGTAGATTTTTATTATACATCTGGCCTTGATGTCAGAAACAAGTTAACACTTGTCCCTCATGCTTGGCAGTATTTTTTCTTCTCTCTGACTCATAATGTTAGTAGGTTTTATTAAAACCAGGACTCTGGGGCTGGGAATGTGTCTTAGTGATAGCGTGCTTACCTAGCATGCATGCTTGGCTAGCATGCATGAAGCCCTGGGTTCCATTCCTCAGTACCACATAAACAGAAAAAGTCAAAAGTGGCACTGTGACCCAAGTGATAGAGTGCTGGCCTTGGGCAAAAAGAAACTAAGGGACAGTGCCCAGGCCCTCAGTTCAAGACACAGGATTGGCAAAACAAACTAGGATTCCATGACAGTCAGCTCAGGCCTTTGTTAGAGTCTGTTGTTGAGTTGTGGTTACAATTTTCTTCAGGCATGGTGGGGAGAGCAAAAGAAAGTGATATAATTGGCAAGATTTAACCTGCCACTTTCTACTCTGCCTTTGACAACCAGAATACCAGGGTTTGGTCAACAGCCTTCTCAAAAGATGCCCCATTGCCCCTCATCTGCTTGTTAAGGTTTTCAGAGCTGTGTCACCGGGAGGAGACTCCAGTTGAAAACCTCACCATAGTACTACCATTCTTTGTTTGCAGTGTGTCCCTTGCCTCCAGAGCCAGAGAATGGTGGCTACATCTGTCACCCTCGACCCTGCAGAGATGCCCTGACAGAGGGCAGTGTAATTGAGTACCTGTGTGCAGAAGGCTACATGTTGAAGGGTGACTACAAATACTTGACCTGTAAGAATGGCGAGTGGAAGCCAGCCATGGAGATTAGCTGCCACCTTAATGAGGGTGAGTCTTCAAGTGATAATTGGGGGAGGGAGGAAGCTGTCTGGGTTGTGCTTTCTTCCAGCTCTCATAGAGTAGTACATGCTTCCTCCAGAGTGCCCTTGGCTGTGCTACAGCCCTGTAGTCTCAATCCTTTGGGATTGCATGTCTTAGTGAAAGACATTGGGGTTGCTGGAGCATGTCCTAATGCATTTTGCTGAGCCTCTGAAGGACTCTGTGTCTTTACGAAGCATCTGCCCTGCCCTTTGATGTTCAAGAACTCTGGTGTTCTTAGCCAGGTACTGGCAGTGTTCTACTAGCACAATGAGCACAATGCTAACACCTTCTCTAGGGTCTCTAATTTCATCATTCCTTGAATGGGAAGGGACTTTTGTTATGGAGCTGGACAAAAGCTCCTCTCCCATCATGTCTTATATGATAGGAAAAGCCTGCTGCTTGAAGGGAAGTATTGTATATATCATATGGTCATCTTTAGGTTCCATATTTGGGCTTCTATTCCTGAACATGTTTAACTTGTGACACATCAAAAGAAGGTAGAAACTAATCTGAGATTTACAACAAAGGCTGAGGATAAAGACAGACTTATTACATAGTTATCGTGTCACATGGGGAAAATCATGATAGATCGTGGTCATGATAGGACATGCCCATTTTATGGTTGAGTTCACCAGGGTACTATTAAGAATGGAATCAGAGTGGTTTATAAAGATAAGATTCCCTGGTTAAGTGAGTTTAGTTATCAGGTGGACCTCAGTAACTGAGAGTGAGGGGGGTTTCCTTATTCAAGAAGCAGGAAACTTTCCAGGCGCAGCATATGTACTAAGACTGCTACATGCTGTCTTCCTGAAAAGCTTGGGCCTGAGGTGTCTCTGTATAGCACTGTGCATGGGACAATTGACTGCATCAGCAGCTCTGGGGCCCATTTTTATGTGTCTGGATAAAAACTACTTCTGGTGGGGAGTGGGAAGAAAAAAAACCTGTTTCTGGCAATGACTTGTTTTCCATAGACAAAGAAACCCACACGTCACTTGGAGTTCCTGCACTGTCCATAGTGGCGTCTACTGCCAGCTCCGTGGCACTTATTCTTCTCCTCGTGGTGCTGTTCGTGCTGCTGCAGCCAAAGCTGAAGTCTTTCCATCATAGCAGGTAAACCCAGTGCTGCTTTGGGTTAGGTAGCAGGCATCCCTATGGGTCTAGTCTTGAATTGACTGCAGGAGTCTGGCAATGTAGCTGCTGGTGGTGTAACAGCCTCTGCTGGTCTGTGCAACCTGCGGTAATGGAAGGAGAAGGCCTTACCATGTATTAAACTATGGCACTGAACTTGTGTTTCACATACATTTTACCTAAATCCTCACAGGAACATTATAGACAGGACACTGAGGCTGAGGGAAGCTGAGTCATTCATTCAGGGGCATAACTAAAGACATACCTCAGGAGCTAAGTTGGGAACCCAAATCATCTCAACTCCAGAGCAGGGTCATTTCCTCTTTATCAGTGGTACTCATAGTATGTACCAGCAGCAATGGATTTTCAGCCCTCCAGGTAATGTTGATATATGCCCATATTTTCAAGCTTCTGCTCTATATTCTTGGTTCTAATCTTTACTGTACCTGACCTCTCTGAGAAACATTTTGATTTATTTGGTTTTAGCTTTAGCCTTTCATAAAAAGCTTCTCAGGTAATATACTACACTGTAGGAAAAATGAAAAGAGTGAGGGGTTTTTGTTTTGTTTTTCTTCTTTTTTTTGGCCGTTTATGAGTCTCCTTTTTCCCAACTTAGTGCATGATCTATGAATTATCCCAGTCTAGGATGGACAAGGTGATAGATAGGTTTAAGGGAGGGCCAGTAAGTGATGGGGCCACGATAGGAGTGGCTCTGAGTGCATCTCTTAATAGTGGACTTCTTTTTGTGCCACACCATTTTGGCTTTTGCAGTTGTGTGGTCTCTTTGTTCTACACTGTCTTTGAGGAGTATATCTTTTATCTTTTATAGTCAGTCATAGTTCTATGTCAGTCACTGTTGTGGTCCACAGATGAAGCTCCAAAGCAAGCTACGTTCAGTAAAATCCTCCCAGTTTGGAAGTTACAGACAAGGACCAGTCTAAATTTAGTTTAGGTTTTTTTTTGTTGCTGTTGTTGTTTTTGTGCAGTGTGTGATTTTTTTTCCTTTTATTTTGTTTGAAGGGGTAATATAACTTATTTTTTAAAGTTGTTAATAAAAGAAAAAATTGGGATTTGTTTACTTGAAAAAAATCAGCTATTTCCACATGAAGGCAGGCCTACATAATCTGCATTTCATGTATGTTAGGGATTTTTATTTCTTTATTAACTAGTTAGCCAGTATGTCTGTTGAAAGTAACCAGTTGAACTCGGTGTAGTGGATCACACTTATAATCCTTGCTGCTCAGGAGGCTGAAATCTAAGGATTGAGGTTCAAAGCCAGCCCGGGCACTAATGTCCCTGAGATTCTCATCTCCAGTTAACAACCAGAAAATTAGAAGTGGCAGTAGCCTTGAGCTGAAGAGCTCAGGGAAACACCCAGGCCCAGAGTTAAAAAAAAAAAAAACAACCCAGCTGATTTTTTTTTGCCTGTGTAGAAGAGACATTTGATTTTAGGGTTTTGGTTTGTTTGTTTGTTCTGCCAGTCCTGGGGCTTGAACTCTGGCCTGGGCATAGTCCCTGAGCTTTTTTACTCAAAGTTAGCGCTCTACCACTTGAGCCACAGTGCCACTTCCAACTTTTTCTGTTTCTTTGGTTGCCAAGGACTCAAAACCCAGGGCTTCATGAATGCTAGGCAAACATACTAAGCCACATTCTCAGCCCAGGTTTGGTTTTAATTATAACCCCCCCCAATTTAAATTTTCATTTCATACCATGTACATGTCTTCCTTTCTAAGTGGTAACAACAACTTATTTTGAGTAAACATAAGATAGACACATACCACGTATACCACTGCTTCCTTCCTATGCTACAATGCTATCAGAGTTTGCCTCCTTCTAAAACCTGAGCAGTTTTCAGGGTGTTGCTTCTCTCAATCTCAGTACAATTGTTATTTGAATTAGGTAGCACAGTTGTATCTGCAAGTATATATAAGAGATCAAGAACTTGGTTGCATAGTTAAGCAAAGATAATATGGGCTGGGAGCTGAAATGACACAGCCTTACCTACTATCGTAAAAATGAACTGGCATCCAGCCCTGAGGAAATTATTAGAAACATCCAGATTGTGGGACATCCTATAAGATAGCTGATGTGGACTCTTCAAAAATGTCAGTGTTATAGTAAAAAAAAAAAATGTCAGTGTATACTGCTATTGATTAATATATGTGAAAGGGATGGAGCATCTAAATGCAGAGTATGATCCTTCCTTTGATCCTAGATGGGAACAAAAATCACAACTGAAATTGATATATTTGTGACTAGTTAGGAGGTATGTATGATAATATTATAGCCAAGTCACAATTTTGGTATGTATTGATGCTTTAGTTATTTGGAAGGGGAAATTCTGAGGAAATAAATATCTTCACTATACTCTCAAATGGTTCAGGGAAAAAGGCATGTGGTTATGTGTAACAAAAAGTGTTACCTATCTGGGCATTGTGGCCCATTCTTATAATCCCAGGATCATTCAGTAGGGTAAGGTAGAGGATTGTAATTCAAGGCCAACCTGGACTGTATCTCTTGTCTCAAGACAAGAATGATCCCCAGACAAGATACCTCAAATGAAATTGAATTAGAGAACATGCTTATCTGCACACACCAATTTACTGTGTATCTCATTCATATATAGTTCAGGAAAATCAGAACAGTGTTGGGCGACTCATGTTTACATAGTAAAACTGTTAAAAAGCAAAAGCAAAGGAATGGCTGGGCATTGTCTGTAATAATAATAATTATTATTATTTGGGAGGCAATAATCAGGAGGACTGAGGTTAGAGGCCAGCTCTGACAAAAAGATAGCAGCACTTATCTCCATAAAAAAGTCAGATGTAGAGCTGTGAGTATGGCCTAGTGGTAGCGTGCTCACTTAGCATGCATGAAGCCCTGGGTTCAATTCTCCAGAACCACATACACAGAAAAAGCTGGAAGTGGTGCTGTGGCTCACTCAAGTGGCAGAGTGCTAGCCTTGAGTAAAAAGTGTCAAAGGACAGTGCTCAGGCCCTGAGTTCAAGCCCCAGGACTACAAAAAAAAAAAGTCGAATGTAGTATTACATTCCAATAATCCCAATTGTAAGCATGAGAATCACAGTCTAAAGCCAGCCAGCGCACAAAGCACAAGACCCTATCTGAAAAATAAAATAATTAAAACTCAAAGAACAAAGGGTCTAGTTCTAGTAATAGAATCCCTGATTTACACGTATAAGGCCCAAAGTTTATACTTCCACAGTACCAAAAAGTAAAAAAAAAAAATAATTATAATAATAATAATCAAAGGAGTAATTTCCATGCATGATAAGAAAGGAAGAGTGATTGAGACAAATACTGAGGGCATCTGGACAGTGGGTAGAGTTGTCCATTAGTGTTACCTTTGAAACAAACCAGTGAACTGTTTGTAGGCTTTTGTATTCATTCTTTCCTGTGTTTGTGTTATAGATTGATATTTACATTTATTAAAAAGGCAAAAGGAACTTAGAAGTATGAAATTCTTTGGATTTCCAGCCCAGTATCCCACTTACTTTTCTCTTTTACCTTACCACTCTCACCCCACCCCCTCCACTCTTTCCATGTCAGTCTTTTCATCCATCTCTTAAAAGTTTTATGGAGGGAGATATAATCCATATACCATAAAATGCACCCACGTGAACTGTACAGTAAGTAGCTTTTAGGATATATATGATATGTGCCATGTGTGTACTCTCTTCTTAGCCCAGCTATGCTGAATGAATGGCTCTTTTTGTAGTCACTAAGTCTTAGCATTTGCACAGAACACAGGGCCAGTTGCCTGTGATACTCACAGGTTAAAAGCATCAGGTCTCTGGAAATAACTGGATTCAAATTCCAAGCCCATGCCTTTACCAGTTCAGTGATTGTGGTCAACTTACTTATATCTGCATATTTTTTTGAATCCCTACCTGAAAGCCGAGGATGGAGTGTGATAAATTTAAAACACTTAGGGCTGTGCCTGATACAAATACGTGCTGAAAAAAATGACAGCTTTTGATGGTATTGACGGCGTTTACTTATCTGTGTGTTTATTCTGATTCTTTCTTTGTCTTTTCCTTCTCTGTTCCAGGCGTGACCAGGGGGTATCTGGAGACCAGGTCTCCATCATGGTTGATGGCGTCCAGGTTGCATTACCTTCATATGAAGAGGCTGTGTATGGCAGTTCTGGTCACTGCATACCACCTGCTGACCCCAGAGTGCAGATTGTGCTGTCAGAAGGATCTGGGCCCAGTGGGAGGAATCTGCCAAGAGACCAGCAGCTGCAAGGCCAAGGGGCCTGCTCCTCTGCCAGTACGGAGGATGAAGCCCCTGGCCAATCAGGACTCTGTGAAGCCTGGGGCTCCCGGGGCTCAGAAACTGTGATGGTGCATCAGGCAACCACCTCTTCCTGGGTGGCTGGATCAGGAAGCAGCCAACTGGCACACAAAGACACTGTGGACTCAGAGAACAGTGACATACAAAGCCTTTTATCCCTCACGTCAGAGGAGTACACAGATGGTAGGTGGTCTGTGCTGAACTTGAATTTTTAACTGTTTTCTCACTCTCAGCAAGGACTGTAAAGACTATAAAGTTCTCTAATAATTAGCATATGTTTAAGAAAAAATATGATAGTGCCCATACTAATAGGATTTTATCCTTAGTGTCAAGTAAGGACATCGATAAATTTTGAATTTGGAGTCTCTAAAACGATTTATGACCATAGGACTTGTGCGAAGCCAAAAGGTAGATAGCTGGATCACACAGCTGGTGGGGGTCACAGAGCTGGCAACTAGCTTTAAGGAGGAGGAGGAGGAGGAACTTAAGCAGGACTTTTTGTAGTCTGGTGGAGATTGAGAGGCTAGGAGAGAAATGGAAATGGCTGGATCAGCAAGAGGAGTATTTATGTTGGTGGAACCAAAGGGTACCAGGCTGACTTTTGAGGTTTTATCACAGAGGCAGTAGGAGAAAATGAGCCAGGAAGGCCTGGAAAAGAGACTAGCTTAGGAAATTTTATTTATTTACACAAACTATGGGCCTCCAGCAGTATGGAAAAAAAACCCTTTAAGTAACCACTGTGATTTTCCTGTCTTCTTTGCAGATATTCCACTATTGAAAGAAGCATGAGAGCTACTGCTAGCCTCTCTCCTGTCTGTGAGGATCCTCTCTGCCCTTCTTCCTTCTCCCTGTGGGTTGGAGCACCTTCTCCACTCCAGTCACCCTACCAGGATACCTGAGCTGCCATCTGTATCTGTCGTTGAGGGCCTGCAGGCCACCTTGTTGGAAACTCAAGGAAGATTCTCACTGTCTCCCTGCTAGACAGCTGGAGAAGCTGGCTCTTTGCCTGGCCCAGCTTTCCCATCTGTTGGGGACATATTTGAATGTGCTGGATCGAACCTTTCCTTCCCCTGAGCCTCTGGGTCCCTTCCAGCTAGCTCTCTCTGACAGCAGTCCCCATAGCTGTGTGGGCCTGAGCGCTGCTGTGTTTACTTGTGCCTTTCCCCAACCCTGGTCAGTTTCCCTGTTTTGCAGGCCTGTTGCTGTCCACAGGCCTTAGCAGCTACTGGCCACCTGCATACAGGTTGGACCTGGGGCTGGCATTGCTGCCCCTTACAGATCCAAGAATGAGAGTTCTTAAATGACTCTCACTGGGGCAGGAGTGTAGCCCCTGGGCTTCCCCTGTGTTGACTCCAGTCAGCATATTTCTTTGACTAAGGATAGTGGATTTAAAAAATTATGCCAAAGCCATCCCAGCACCCAGCTGTCCAGCTCAGGTGCAGGCTCCTGGCCTGATCTGTGTTGAGAGTTTCCAAGAAGCATCCAGAAGATCTCAAGGGAGGGAAAGATGTCTGAAATGTCTTCCTAATATGGAAGTCTACACTTCCTGCTTCTAGCATTGGCTGCCTTGGCCTCAGATTTTTGTTCCCTGGATAAAGGGAAGTTGTTTGAGGCCCTCTGGGCTCCATCTTAGACAGCTCTGGCTTCTTTGCTACTCACAGGGCTTGAGATTTGCTGAAATGCCATCACACGCTCATCTGGGCTTCAGCAGCCCAGGCAAGCTGTCCCTTTCTGGGTTTGTGGTGATGGAGGGGAGGCTGAGAGGCACAGACTAAGTCCCCGGGGGGCTGCAGGCAGCTCCAGCCCGGTCCTGAGGATCCTCCTCACCGCAGTCACGTGCCTTAGTAACTGTGCCAGGAAGTGGCCTGCTGCATCGCTGCTTTTCTTCACCTGCCCTTTCCTATGCCTCTCTGCATGTTGTTGCTGACAGGCCATTCCTTGTCTTCCTTCAATCCTGAAGGATGGGCTGAGAAACAGTTTCCAGCCCCCTAGCCTTTCCAGCTGAGATAGGCTGATGGTGCCCAGCCTGATTCCCAAAGCCGCTTTAGGATGAAGCTTGGAGTCCAGGCCCTGGGAGGGGGAGCCCCAGCGATGAGGGGAGCCCAGGCCACTGTGATGGGCCTCTTATGGCCTCACATTGAATGCTAAACTGGTTAGACAGCTGAGCTTTCCCATCTCCAGAAGATAGATGTGGTATTATGGAATGTTTGCTTTTGCTTTTTTTTTGTCCCTGAGCTCGGGGGCTGGGAATCTTCGAAGCTGACCCTGTTCTGCACCTCTGCTCCTCCCACAAGCCTCTCTGGGACAGTAAAAATAAAAAGCCCAGTGTATTTTCAGTACCTGACCTAACGGAGTTAGCTCCAGGTATAAGTGTCCTCAAAGATAGGAGGACACCACCCTCTTCCCTCACAACGCACTTTACTCCCTGGTCATCCTGGCCTCCTGCTGCCCTCGTCTTCTTTCCTCTCAGGGTAAGGGAAGTGCCTGCTGTGCCTGCTGGCCACTCCCACATATCCCCATCTAGGAGTCCTGTCTGCCGTGCCCAAAGTCCAAGCAAGCATGGTTGACTAGGAAAGGGGCTAGAAAAGGTGCCAAACTCAAAGGCTGAAGCCTGAAGAGAGGCGAGACTCAACCTTTTAGTGGGAGCTGGCACAGGCCCATCTGGGAGAGTTCCAAGAACCCAGCTGTCTTAGCACACATGGCTCTCTTTCACCTTCATGGCACCCTTCCTTTTCCTTCTAGAAAGGAACAGGGAAAAGTGGGGAGCTGAGCCTTCCATGTTCATTCTATCTTCCCAAACCTGGCTTCTAGAACAGTTTTAAAATGGAAAATCCTATCTCCCTTTTTCTATCCCTATCCTGGGTGTTGCCCATAAGAGATTGCACTTTGTTTCAGGTTTATTCAGCCACATAGGCTTAGCCTTTGATAAAATGAACTTCCTTCCTTCTCCTGGTGCCTCCTTCTATCTCACCATCCATTTAGCTGCTCTGGAGATTACAAACCCTGGTTGTACCTGCTAAGGAGAAAAAAGTTTGATCAAATGAGCTCTTCTCCCTTCTCCTCCTTCACTGGTTTTGAGGAGACTCACTGGCTAGTGCAGGCACCACAGCTCACAAGATTGCAATTATTTCTCCCCCGACTTGCCCCAAATAGGTTTTTATTTTTGTTTTTTTTTTTAACCACCACCCATGTGCTGCTGTTTCTGGGACTTTTGGGCTTCATCCCTGGCAGAGTGCCGGGACTCCACAAATGCCTTGTGGTGGAACCTGGCTAGAGGCAGGACCATAGCAGATTACAGGCTGATGGGAAGGAGCCTGGAGTAAGAGTGAAGAAACTAGCCATAGCCATGCTTTCCTGACCTCCCCCCTAGGAGAATCCCACACAAGACTTGTCTAAGAGATGGTCAGCACCAAAGGACTCTTATCAAGGTTGTTTTGAGTGTTTTTTCTGGTTTGTTTTGCTTTTTGTTTTGGCACACTTCAACTGATTCAATGCATGTTTTATATCTTGGTGACTTAAAGTCGCACTCTTAATCAACTTTCAAGGTCCAGAATACAGTGAAAATCACTTAAAATTTCCGTCCCTCCCATGCCTTAGTTTATTAGTGAGTAGTCAGTTGTGTGTTGTGTTCCTGTTTCACTGGATATAAACTGTGAAATGGGCTGAATCCTGGCCACTTTGTTTTGTTTTATAAGACATTTCAATATATATTCTACAAGCACTCCATTTGGAAGAAACAAACACCTTAATACTGTCTTCCTCATTAATTTTGCCCTCCTGCTCCCAACCCCAGCTTTACATTACTATGGAGAAGCTGGATGGCAAGACAAGACAAAGGTTACTTTTCCCGCTTTATGAATGGGGACTTGGGATAGATGGCACTCGGCCTTTTTCCTCCTAATCCCATTGGAACTCAAGCACTGGCTTCCTGCCTAACAATGTCACCTCCGTTTCTGGAGAACATCCTTGCGTAGACAATGGAATTTACTGCAGACATTTTGAGGTCCTTCCCCCACCCCATTTCCTCCCCTTAAAATGCAAAGAAGGGCTAGAAGGAAGTGGCATACAGTCTTTGAGGCATATTTCCAGATATGTTTGCCAAGGCAGCAAGGCCAGGGCTCCTCTCCTGGGGCCGGTCAAATCTCTTGCAGAGCTTGGAGAGTGTTTTTCTTGTCAGCTAGTTGGGTTGAGTGCTATGATTACTGGTTCCCTGGAGAAGGAAAGGCAAGCTCAGCTTTACTAGGAAGTAACTCTTTAATTTCCAGTTCAAAACAGAATTTTGAACAAAGACCCCCCCCCAATGGTGAGCCCCCTACCAAGCTGCAGAGTTAGCCAGAGGGATGCCAGGGCAAAACTCTTGGATCATTGAATAGGAAGGGGAAATGGTTATGGTTTGTGTGGCAGGACCTACATCTGCCCTGGCTGCCTAATGTTGTCGCACCACTATGGAATTCTTTGCAGAAGGGTACAATGGATTGGAACAACACATGCAGAAATGACTGTGCAGGATGTCACTCAATCAGTTTGGGTTTGCTTTATTTTATTTTATATATATATATATTTTTTGGTATCCTGTACATTGCAGTGGGTGTGAAGATAGTATTTTAATATTTGTACAAAGTTTAATTTAATTTTAATTGTTCTATGTATATAACTGCATTTCTAAATAATAATAAAAAAATTCTTATGAAGCTAGCTGTGGAAGATGTGATCCTTCCAGAAGGTTTTTGTAGAAACCCTGGGTTGAAGAGTGAATGTAGACAAAAGTTCAGGAAGTGATGGAGCATTAACCATCGGGGAGGCTGCCCAACAAGATTCAGGAGTTGGCCAGGAGATTCTTCATGGCACAGAGACTATGACCATCAGAAGAAATCTGCCTCTTGTTCTAGTGACCTTGGAATACCAACCACTGTACTCGGGCTGAGTCTCTGCAGTAACCTGAACATTATGGTTTGGGCTACGTGAAATAATAACACATTGTCTAGGAGGTCATACAGTTATGTGGTGATGAGAGGGTCGGGGACATACAAGGTTGGGAGGAGCAGCAAGAGAACACCCCTAGCTGAAGTGGCATCTGAGTTGAGAGGCAAAGGGCCAGTACAGAGAGTCTAAGAGGCCTTGCTACCTGTGTGCAGGTGCAAGTAGAGCAGACTGCAAAGGCAATGGAAGCAACCAGGAACCTGGTGGGTGTAGCTGCTCCATGGCATTAAGGGGGGAGTGACTCAAAGCGCTGAGGGCCCGAGGGACGATGGAAAGTGAGTCTCTGCAGCCTGGCAGGGAGATTTGCACTGCACCCAAAAAGTAAGGAAGCACCTTGGCGCTTCATAACAGAGCAGTTTACTAAGACCTATAAAGGGATCGAGGGACAGGGAGCATCTGCTTGTGAAGAATGGATTAAAGAGGATAGAATGTTTTGAAAGGAGATCCCATGAAGAAGTTGTTGGCCTTGTTTAAGATGATACTTTTTCCTAGGGTAAACGTGGAATGGAGAGATGTTGGTGGATTGGAGAGATTTATTAAGATAGAATAAACAGTATGGTGACTGGATGTGAGGGGAAAAAGGCATTATAAGGTCTTATACAAACATCACTGCTGCAGTGCAGAAAAGGGGGAACTGAAGGGAGGGAAGATGCCTGCTATTTATTGAGTTTTGTCTTGTTTTTAAATGAATGGCAACAAAAGCTGATGTAACAGGTCTAGGTACAGCTCTAAGCATTTTGTGTACATAAACTCATGGTATCAGCATAGCAACTCCACTGGGAAGGACCCCACACTGTTTAAGAAAACAGTTGCAGAGAACACATCGTTTGTGCCAGGTGCAGCTAGATCCCAAGCAAAAGCAGGTAGTTCTACTGGAGTGACCAACTTCTATCCATCAGCCACTGCTTTCAGGCTCTCCTCACCAAGACCCTAATAGAAGTTACCCCACCCTCTCCGTTCTTGGGCTTTCTAGCCAGTGAGCTCCAGGTGCAAGAAAAACATTCATTTCAGGGGAGGAAAATAGCTCTTGTGAAGACTGGGCCTTTCACAGTGTGGGGAACATCTAAGCCTTGCAGAACATGATGAGACATGAGCCCACAAAGCCGCCACCTCGGATTCCAGGCTAGGAATGCGAATCCCATACAAGTGGAGAGCCTGGAGAAGAGAGATGGGGGTTAACTATGGGGTTGTCACTTTTGAGGAGGGGCAAAGGTAATGAAGCCTGAAGGGGCTGGCTCAGGATGTGTTTGTGACAAAGGACTCCCTCATCCCTGCTTCCCCCACACAAACCACCACTTTCTATTTGGCAAAGTGGAGACCTGCAAATAGCAACAAAAGAAGTAATTCTACTTCAATGGGTGTTTTCCTACATAATATATATAATCTTTTATATATGTATTATATATGTATATGTGTATATATATTAAAATTTTGTGCAGTATTTGAGTTTGAACTGAGGGACTTACCTTGCTAGGCAGGCACTCTGCCACTGGAGCCATACCCCTGCCTCCATCCCTTTATGCTTTTATATTCTTTATGGGACCTCATTTTCTGCCCAGACTAGGCTGAAACACGATCTTTTTTATGCTTCCTGAATACCTGGATGATGGACATGCCCCATTGCACCCAGCTTTTTGCTGACTAAGATGGAGTCTTGCTAACTTTTTTGCCTAGGCTGGCCTCAGAAACAATCCTGATATCAGCCTCACAAATAGCTAGGATTGCAAGCATGAACTATCAAGCCCAGCTTAGCTAAAAATACTGTTAAGTCTACAAAAACAATATTCATTTCAGATAATCGGAAAGGAAAATTACCTATAATGTATAAAGGTAAAAGGTAATTTATAGAGCTGGGAATGTGGCTTATTAATAGTTTGCCTAGGGGCCGGGAGTTTGGCCTACTGGTTAAAGTGCTTGCCTAGCATGCATGAAGACCCAGGTTCGATTCCTCGGTACCACATACATAGAAAAAAGCCGGAAGTGGTGCTGAGGCTCAAGTGGTAGAGCTCTAGCCTTGAGAAAGTCCAAGGACAGTGCTCAGGCCCTGAGCTCAAGCCCAGGACTGGCAAAAAAAAAAAAAATAGTTTGCCTAGCATGCACGAAACCCTAGGTTTGATTCCTCAGTACCACGTAAACAGAAAAGTCTGGAAGTGGTGCTGCAGTTCAAGTGGTAGAGTGCAAATCTTAAGCAAAAGAAGCTCAGGGACAGTGTACAGGCCCTGAGTTCAAGCCCCAGGGCTGGCCCTCAAAAAAGTTAATTACTTTCTTCTATACCTTTTTATATTTTCCTCACAAAAGAGCATTTAATTCTGCAGTTTCAAAAATGACGGCATGGTTTGGTGATACTGGTTTTTTGGGTACTATCCTGAGCTTTTGAGCTCATGGTAGTGCTCTACCATTTTAGGCACAGCTCTACTTTCGGCTTTTTGGCTACGTGGAGATGAGTCTTAAGGACTTTCCTACAAGGGCTGACTTTGAATCATGAGCCTCAGATATTAGGCTTCTGAGTAGCTGCTATTACAGGAATGAGCCATAGGAGGCCTGGTCTTGGTGATGTTTCTTAAGAAATGAATTTACTACCAGGTGAGCTGGTGGCTCACACCTGTAATCCTAGCTACTTAGGAGACTGAGATCTGAAAATCACGGTTCAAAGCCAGCCCAGGTACTAAAGGCCACCAGAAATTAACCACAAGAAAACCAGAAGTGACACTGTGGCTCAAGTGGTAGAGTGCTGCTAGCCTTGAGTTGAAGATGTCAGGGACAGCGCCCAGGCCCAGAGATCAAGCCCCATGACTAACAGGGGAAAAAAGTATTATGATTGGAAACAAAACATAAATTGAAAACCATAAGCATCACATTTTGTAGACTTGGAAACCTGTTGCAATCTCACAAAACGTCTCATTTTAAAGGCTGTATATGTTAGTAATTAAGACTGAAGGTTATCAAAACTTCTTATACTTTTTCCCTTAGGATATGACATTGGAAATGAGACTGCTAAAAAGATGTTCATTTTTAACAATATGACATGTCTCAAATTGCCCGCCAGAAATTAAGTGGTTACTTTCATTTGTACAATCTCAGTAACATTGGAGAAAATGTGATTAAAAAAAAATACACCATGAATGCTTAGCACCAAATAAGAACTGGAATTTACTGTTGAAAAAAAATACAGCATTTGAAAGAAAATGCTACTGTTTTACTTCACTTTTTCCTTCTGTTCCTGAAATTGGTTTTTTAAAATACGCTTGCTAACTCACTCTTTGCAAGTTAAAGTGCAGAGTTGCAAACAAAGCTGCAAGTTTATTGCAAAGAGTAACAAGCATATTTTAAAAAATTGAGCTAAGGGGCTGGGAGTTTGGCCTGGTGGTAGACTGCTTGCTTAGCATGCACGAAGACCCAGGTTCAATTCCTTGGTACCACATTTTATAGAAAAAAAAGCCGGAAGTGGTGCTGAGGTTCAAGTGGTAGAGCTCTAGTCTTGAGAAAGTTCAAGGACAGTGCTCAGGCTCTGAGCACAAGCCCAGGACTAGCAAAAAAATAAATGAATAAAATAAAAATAAAAATAAAACCTTTAAAAATTGAGCTAAAAAGACAAAACTGATTTCTTTTTCCAAGTCAAAATTCACTCTCTCTCTCTCTCTCTCTCTCTCTCTCTCTCTCTCTCTCTCTCTCTCTCTCTCTCACACACACACACACACACACACACACACACACACACACACACTGCATTCCTACCACATCTGTGTTCATATAAAGCCTGCAAGCTGTCAATAAGGGAGCTCTTAACCTCTGGTACTTCAGACAGAATTACTCATTTTTGAAGATTCCCTGGTAGCTTTTGTTTCCTTCCTATTTGATAAAGAGAAGGAATACTTTGGAGTTGGGTGTTAAGAAAACACTGTGTTGGGGCCGGGAGTTTGGCCTTGTGATTAAAGTGCTTGCCTAGCATGCATGAAGACCCGGGTTCGATTCCTCGGTACCACATACATAGAAAAAAGCCGAAGTGGTGCTGAGGCTCAAGTGGTAGAGCTCTAGCCTTGAGAAAGTCCAAGGACAGTGCTCAGGCCCTGAGCTCAAGCCCAGGACTGGCAAAAAAAAAAAAAAAGAAAAGAAAACACTGTCTTTAGAACTTTTCTTGGGAATATTAGTTAATTTGAATAAAGAATCAAAGGAAGGTATTCTGAGAGGGACACAGAGGTACAATGCATCTGAGCATATAAAATAACATGAACTCCAAGAAATTGAAACAAGAAGCTTTTGGGGTTTGTTTCGGTTTGGTTTGGTTTGGTTTGGTTGCAGAGGCACAGAAATGGAGGGACAGAGGAGCAAATACAGCAGTGGTACTCACTAGACATTATGTTGAAAATAAACTATCCAATTTGTGGATAGGATGGGAGGGTGAAACTGGGTGAGTAAAGGAAGGGGTGACATCCAAAAAGAAATGTGTCCCTGAATTCTGTAACTGTAACCCCTCTCTACATCACATTTATAATAAAAAAGAAAGATTAGACCAGGAGTGTGGCCTAGAGTTAAAGTGCTTGTCTAGCATGTACAAAGGGTTTGATTCCTCAGTACCACATACCCAGAAAAAGCCAAAAGTGGTGCTGTGACTCAAATAGTAGAGCACTAGCCTTGAACAAAAAGTGTCCAAGGACAGTGCCTAGGCCCTGAGTTTAAACCCTAGGTCTGGCTACATACATACATACATAAATACATACATACATACATGCATACATACATACAAAGGGTTAACTGGGTACCAGTGGCTAATGCCTGTAATTCCAGTTACTCAGGAGGCTGAGATTTGAGTATCCCAGTTCAAAGCCAACCAAGGCAAAGAAGTTGATGAGACCTAATCTCCAATTAACAAGGGAAAAACTGGAAATGGAGTTGTTCTCAAGTAGTAGAACACTAGCTTTCAGTAAAATAGTCAAGTGAGAGCGAGAGGTCCTGAGTTCAAGCCCCAATTTTGGCCCAAAAATAAAAATAAGGAAAGATGGTCACTAAAGCTTAAAAAGATTTATGTGGATATGGGCAAGGAAGAGAACAATGAAAGATTAAAGTGGACAGAAGCCACGAAGGCCTCTACACTGTGAGAAGGACACTAAATGGAGCTCACGGAAGTGGTATTTTAGGTGATCTTGGAAAGGACACATCTTGGAGCAAGACAGGGGAGATGAACTGGTGTCACGGGTGGGGTGGCACATACCTTTAGTTGGCCCTTGGAAGACAGGCAAGACAACTTCAAATTCAAGGCTAATCTGGGCTACAGAGTAAAATTATGTCTCAATAAAAGAAAATACTGGAGATATGGTGTCATTCTAGGGTGTCCAAGGCCTTGAGGGAGAGCAAGAACACCCGGGGGACACAGCAGGCAGGGCTGCATTTGGAAAAGTCAAAAACAAGTGAGTCTGAGAATAGAGCATTAACAGAGTTTGCTGTGTCCCAGGTGCGTGTCTAGGTGCTTGGCCTCTGTTGCCAATGAGACAAAGAGGGGAAGACTATGACTAACCCTAACTTTGCAAAATAAACCAGTTCAAATTCATGATTGGGAGGTTGAGACGGTAAGAATAAAAGAAAGTTCAAGGGCATCCTGGGCTACATAGTAAGTACCTGTCTTTAAAAACAAAAACCATCAAAATGGTACTGGAGATATAGCTCAGTGGTCAAGCAATTGTATAGCATGTACAGGGTCCTGAGTTCCAACCATCCCAGTACACACAGAGAGTCTGAAATGTTGTATGATGCTGTCTCACAATCCAATGTCTTAATAGCCACCTCAAAGAATACTGCCCACAGCAGGCTTCCTTGTGATGCAAAAACAGAAACCACCTGCTAATAACACACCCAAGCTGACAGCTGGTGCTACCAAGACAGCTTGAATGACTTCATTTTTCCCCATGGAAATGCGTCATCAGAATCAAATCAGTGTTCAGAGCAACAAAGACAATAAACCACAACCTCATTTGGTCATTGTTTTCCAATGGCCAGTTTTACAGCTGAGGACTGTGGCATGCAAAGCTACAGGTCCATGGGTGGCAGAGCTGAGACCAAATTCCAGGCCACTTGTCCAGGTTCAGTGTGTGTTTCTGTCCTACGGCCCTCAAGTAGATTCTTCTGTTTGACTTTTGAGTCCCTCCTCTCTAACCCAGCTCCCCTCTGCTTCCTGAGCACCCACTGTGCATGGCCTCAGGGTTGGCCCAACGTCACCAGAGCCTCCAGCTGGTTCCAAGAGGCCTCTCCACAGAGACTCAAGCAGTCTCTAATCCTAGTGAACCTTCCACTTCCTCTCTGCTTCCTTCAGACAAGGGCCAGGGCAGGAGGCCTAGAGAATAAGGAGCCCTAGCACCATAGTGAATGAGTCCCAGACTGGGGACAACTTTCATTTTACTCCCTGCCTCCCCTTGGTTAAATCTCTTGACTCCAGGCTGTGGCCCATCTATAGCCTAAATTAGGACAAGAAGATACTGAAGGAGCTGCCCACAGGGTGACAGGCTCTGTCTGTCCCCTAAACTGCAAGTGGCAGATTCTTCAAGAGGGCAGAAGAAGAGGGAGCTGAGAGGTCCAGCTGGCCAGAAGCAGTGCCAGGGAACCCCAGGCAGCAAGTGCCTAAGCCCCACTGAAAGAACATACAACCTTTGCTCCCTTGGGCCTTGGATAGAGAAAGGCCAGAGGCAGGTTCTGGTCACTCTATTGCAGGAGCTCAGCATGTGGCCTGCTTTCTTTCCACTGGTCCAGACTGAGGGAAATGTCCTGTGCAGCAAGCGCAGACTCTCAGGTGTGTCTTCAAGATGAGAGATGGCAGGTTACAACTCTGTTGTGCCCCAAGAGGAACACCAGTCTTGGGAAAATGCCACTCTTGCAAGGTAGACATCATTCACCATTTTCCCAATTAAAACCAACAAACAAATTCCAATGTAGCCCAAGACCCAAGTTATCCATACAGCTAGCATGTCATCCTGAACTCTTGGCCCTACACTGCTCAGCATCTCACCTCTTCTACACCCCAGCTTTCCTCCCTGTCTTCCTAGTCCCTGCTTCTTGGACACTCCCCCAGCACCAAACCCTCATAGTAATTCTCCAAGTCTGGACACCAACCCATTTAGAAGCAAATGTCTGCACACCAGGAGCAGAGCTCTACCTCAAGAGTCAACACGTTGACCTCCGGGTCTCTAAAAGGTCCGGTGAACCCTGAGCTGAAGGCAATTTATTCCTGCATTCTGCCTGACCAGCCCAGATAAAGCCTGAAAGAGGCTCTGTAGTCCCAGGTCTTCAGGCTTCCCCAGCAGGATCCAAGCTTAGAGCAGCAGTAGGGCTTTTCTCTTCCAGATAACAGGGAATTTCCTGACTCTGAAGCTGGGGCAAGACATGCCACTAGGCCTGGGTCCTTCCATGTGAATGAAGAGCCCTATAAGGCATGGGAAATGTCTCATCCACATCCTAGAGGGAAACAGCTGCCTAGAGTTTGGGATTTCCCCAGACACCCTAGTGATCCCAGAAAAGGAAATTTCCCAATATAGATGTGACCCAAGCTGAGTGTCTGAGCAGCTTAGCCTTGGGGAGCGGATGATTCTATGGTTCCACTTGGCCCAGTGGAAGATCTGGTGAGTGTGGACATTCCCACTGAGGCACCTCCCTGGAAGCAGCTTCCAGCACAGAGGAAGCTGCCTGAGGCTCTACGCCTGGAGGGACTTGATTGACATTGTGCAAAGCAGGGTACTAGGTTCTCGGGGCAGAATGGTTTATAAGACTCAATATATACTCCCAAAGAATTTACACACTATTGAGGAAGATTAAGTAGCTATGGTAAAGTTAAGGCTGGGCTTTTTAAAACTGCTGCACTGAGCTGGGCATTTGTGGTTGACATCCATAATCCTAGCTATGCAGGGGGCTGAGATCTGAGGATTTGGGTTCAAAGTCAGCCCCAGCAGAAAATCTAAGACTCCTACTTCCAAAGTGGTAGGGTGGTTCAGAGTGGTAAACTGCTAGCTTTGAGCAAAATTGCTCAGAGATACACCCAGTCCCAAGTTCAGGCCTCAGGACCAATAAGAACAAAAACATGCTGCAATGGGGCCTGGAGTTTGGCCTAGTGGTAGAGTGCTTGCCTAGCATGCATGAAGACCCGGGTTTGATTCCTCAGTACCACATACATAGAAAAGGCTGGAAGTGGTGCTGTGGCTCAAGTGGCAGAGCTCTAGCCTTGAGAAAGAGGTAAATGGAGATAAGAGTTTCCTGGGGAAGGGGGGGAGTTTCCTGGACTTTCGGGCCTGGGCTGGCTTTGAACCGTGATCCTCACATCTCAGTCTCCTCAGTAGCTGGAATTACAGGTATGGGCCAAGTCTAGCAGAAATGCTCTTCAGCTCAAGACTACCGCCCTACCCCTGGAACCATAGCACCACATCCAGTTTTCTAGTGGTTAACTGGGGATAAGAGGCTCACAGACTTTAGTGCCCAGGCTGGCTTTAGACTTTCATCCTCAGATCTCAGCCTCCTGAATAGCTAGGATTACAGGCATGAGCCACCGCACCTGGCTGAAATTTACTTCTTATCATATGGATTTAGGGAAGTTCAAGATTAAAGCTCTGGCATATGAGTGTCTGGAAAAATCCTGGTCCCCACACCTCTTGTTGTGTCATGGGAGAATGGTAGAGATTGCAAAAGAGATGACTTCTGTTATCTTCACATGGCAGAGTAGATGGAAAGGCTGATGGTAGCCTAGCTAGTTCTCTCTGGCCCTTTCATAAGAGTGTTAATCTTAGGACTTAATCACCTCTCACAGGCCTTGCCTTGGACTTTCAATTCTAACATATAAATTTTGAAGGGACACAGATCTTGAAATCATAGAGTTTCTACTGGCAATCATTTCCCCCTACAAGCACCTTTTCTCCCATGTAAATTAGTTATAGCAATGATTTAGTAAAATAAGCATTTGAGAGTAACCTAAATAAAAGTCACCGTGGTCTGGCTGACACATGATATATCTAGTCATAAAATGG